>NW_027111449.1:839659-862299 GCF_000696795.3 Halyomorpha halys
TTATAATGTTACATTTTATAAAAGTATAAAACATCAAACAATTTTCTTAAAATACTAACTATATTAAAATAGTTGTAACAGATTAAATGATAAACAGCCTAAATCTGTAATAAATGTAGAACACTCATAACCATTAAATTGGATCTTAGCCAGAGGAAAGACAAGTAATAATTAAGCCCCTGATTTGTAAAATTTTAAATGACAAAATCTAATGTTTGTTGGTAATTCAAATTTCAACTAACGGACATAATATTTCCTAATGTTAATAAATGATAATAATGTTAAGCAATCAATACATACATATTTCATCAGAAAATACAGATAAATTATTCATGCTGTTTTCTCTGCACCTTCAGGAATGGTACGACAGGCAGGAGGCTACACCCTTACCACTTAAATTCAGCCAGACACCAAAATATTATTAATGTTTACATTTCATAAGTAATATTACGGAATAAAATAGTAAAACATTGGTATCAATATATCAATATTATTTATACATATATCAAAGGTTTATTGAATACATAAAAACAAAGCATTTTTTTATTTTCTGTAATTTGCAAATATAAAATATATCATGTTGGGCTGAAACAGAGTTAGAGTAACCAGCTATCTTGTATTTCCCAGAACAGTCCCATTTTTGAACAATTGTCCTGTGTTCCACCAGCAACCATCATGGGATATGATTTGTCCTATATTTCAGTCCTGCTTATAGTTTTGGTCTAAAAAATGTTATTACAATACTGGTTAAGTTACTGGTGAGTTTGTGAGATTTTTTGGGGGGATGGAATAAAGAACAATAGCAGTTCCAATACCCAACACTGTGTTTCCTGCCATCACATTCTCTCACCAAGGTTATCTCTGTGCTATTCAATACTTGTAATTATGATAATTAGGAAAACTCATTATTTTTTACAATTTTTCTTTTCTTAACAGTTTTCCTTTAGTTATTTTTCTCATTATTAATTTTTCTAGTCGATTCCTAATCAGAACACTATGTTTAATCAATGTATGATCTTCTCCTAGGTTTACATTTTATTTATTTATGTTTTGTAAATAATTATGCCAAATTGTGTTGTGTGGCCACAAACTTTTATGCCCTTAAAATTTTTTTAATTTTTTTTATTTAATATGGATAAAAAATTGTTTTGAATGTATATAAATTTTATATTTTTCTAATAACCAGTTTCTACATATCTTTTTAAGAATTATAATTAATTTTCCCCTCCATCTCTCTGTATTGCATTGTTTAAAATGAGGCCACCCTGTGAGGAATTGATATTGAAGAAAAAAAAAATTAGCTAAATATGAAAAAAGAACCAAGAAGAGTGATATCTGAGGAAATGAAAAAATAATTTAAAAACACAAAAATAGAAAAAAAAATCAAAAGAAAAACCAGCTTTGATGAACCTCCAAAATCATCTATCAGACTGAAATTTTATTCTATATACTGAAAGTAAACTTTACAAGATTAAAAATAACTTTATTTAGATAGAAAATGTTTCTAACAAAATTAACACAAAAATATAATTAATATAATTTTCTTGATGAACTAATGCTAATTAAAAGTTTATAGGAACCAATTTAAATTTTTAAATAATAAAAAGTAAACATAAAACTAAAAACACATATCATTGCTAAAAGTCTGAAACCACATTACTGTCACATCTCAACTTCTCAAAGTGAGACAAAAACCATATAGAAAATTAAATTAACATCACATTGAGGAGTTTTCTTTTAAATAGTATGTACTAGCAAGGAACATAATTTTTTTAAAGAATTAATACCAATCACATGTTTTTAGAAACCAATTTACGTTTTAAAAATCTTATAAAAAGTAAATTTGAAATTAAAAAACACAAATCATGGTGGAACAACATAATTGTCAAATCCCAATGTTTCAGAGAGAAATAAAAAATGTTTAAAAATTAAATTATCATTACATAGAAGTGATTTGCTTTTAAGAGTATGTACTAGAAAGTGACATACCATTGATTAAAAAAATAATAAAGTTCCGCACATAAAATGTACACAAAAATTAAATAACTCTTAATGAAACCATTTTGGACTTACCAAAAACTGGTTTCATACTTTTTCTAACAAATATTGTATTATCAATGCAAAAGATAGGGAGAAAAAAAGTCGAGAATTGTTGCATTATATGTTAGCCACTTTGCCAAGTTATGTACAAGTCTTTAAGAAAGAAAATGGAATGGCATGAGGTGACAGAGTGGGGAGGAAGAGTGGCAGCATTTGTGAAGTAGGATAGGGAGATGAAGAAAACCAAAAATAGCATTATATGAACAGCTGTTTATAATATTTAAGGGCTATAAAAAATAAAGCGACATCTTAAGAAGGAATGCAACCAGACATGTTGGTCCAGATATTTAAACCGATTGAATATCAACTTTCAAATAATTCTAGATGAATCCAAAACAAAAGTATCAAATGCCAACAAGACTGTATTAAAATATTTTAGAAAAAAATGTCAACAAATGGTGAAAGGCAGATGTTTATTTAACTCCTTAATAACTGTAAGTAGAGCATATAGCTTTACAAGTTTACCATTTTGAGTTGGAGAAAAAATATTCATGATGTTTGCTTGTCACAGTTATGAAGGTGAATCGTGGAATAAAATCAGTTACTGGAATGATGTGTATAATAAAATAGTATCCCCTCCTGAAAACTCTAATCATTCACTTCTCTTATTTCAAACTGACATAAAATACTTCATTTTTATAAAATGAACTTGCTAAATAAAAAAAAATTGACTAGCATTTTTAGGAATGAATACAAACAATATTTTTACTAAAAATACTCAGTGGCTAAGTCTAAGAGTAAACTATTAAGTTAGTACTAAAATAGTCAGCTTACATTTAAATATCTCAATGGATATTTTTACATGCAGAAATGTAAATGCTATACTTAACAATTAGCATCTATTGCTGGAAATGAACGTAATTGTTTACTTTTAGGATCAGTACAAAAGAGAGGTTATATCATAAACCATGAATCTTAAAATGAAAAATAAATGCGACATCCCAGGCGCTGATGATCATATTAATGGGCAGAACACTTCTCAATATTCTTCTTTATTGCAGTTCGAAGGACTTCAACGGTAAAGTCTGCATCTCGTTTAGTAATACACATCGGTGGTTTTATTCTCATGACCTACAATGAAATATACTTGACTATAATAAAGTACAACCAATATTTATTTAATTTTGGATAACACATTTTCATAATCTATTTTGTGATTTTATATCATATCAATATTTATTGAGATAATGTTTTAAAGATTTATTAATGAGAGATAAAAATCTTTAAAAAAAAAAAAATGAAATCTTCTTGATAAAATAAACATTACAAAGCTTTTAAAAGATCAATCTGCACAACTACAACCTATGAAGTTTCAGGGTGTATGTTCAATAAAAGTGGTTTTAACCATTCTGTGAAACACTGATGGTCTATAAACCTCTTCCAGGTGTTCCACAAATTAGATTGATTATGAAATTGAGATTTAACAATTAATCCAACTGATCAACTTAATTCAACAATCAATTAGAATATTTTGATAAAATCTTGACACTTTATTGAATTTTTATTTTCATCCTTTATATGAATAACACAAGTCACAGCCCATAGTCTGTACAGCACAAAATCAAGCTATATTCTGGAGAAAATTACAAACATTTGACCAATAAGAATCGATGTTTTTGAAGATTCTTAATAGTTATTTACAACGTTCAAGCCGTTTTTGCTTAAACAAAGCTCTGAGGTAAAGTTCAAATTTCTCGACAGATTTCTATACTATCACACTACTGAGAAAGTGATAGTCCAACACAGTCAATAAACCTAACCTGAAGATAGCAATGTTTTTCTTTTCAATCACTATTAAAGATCATTAAGTTTAAATCTTTATTTAGAAAGTTTCAAGTTCAGATATAGTAAAAATAAAATTTCAAAACAATGTTTTCACATCCACTTAAGCTAGGAAAGGTTTGGCAGTTCATTATCAATATATACATGTGGAAATAATAGAAAACTGCACCAAGAGATATTAAAACTAGCGTGCTGATAGTGCAACAGTACTGTTACGACCACAAATACTGGAATAACAGAAAATGGAATATTCAGATTTCACCATGGCAGTGGCTACAACAGTTGCTAATTAATCATAAAGTTTAATAATATAACATTAATAGTAATAAACCTTAAAACTAGTTTTTTTCTTATTTGTTTTTTGGAATAGATTTATTTTATTCTTAAATAATATATATGTGAGAAAAAAAAAAAATGAAACTTGTATTTCTTTTCTTCTATAGTTCTATTAGGCTACCACAAAACTTTCTCAACTTCCTACAGTTATAGCTTTCTCAGTTGATGTTCCAAATGTACACCATCACCCTTTTTTTTTTTCATGTCTCTGCAGCTGTTATAAATTACATGGACTTGAAATTTCATTAATTAACTACCATCTTACTATGAGTACTTCATTATGTTTTTAACTTTGAATGAAACAAGATCATAATTGTTAATATAATAGTACAAAATAATTATAGAAATTGAAAATTTACTATTACTCACATGGCTATTTAAACCTCCCCTTCCAACTAATAGCCCCATATCCTTACAATCTTCCCAAATATCTGCAAATCTTTTGGCCGACAGTGGCTCCTTTGTAGATTTCTTCTTTATCATTTCAACTCCAATCATAAGACCTTTACCCCTGACATCACCAACAATTTCAAATTCATCTCTTAATTTTGCTAGATTTTTCAATAAATATGTTCCAATCTTCTTGCAGTTGTCTTGTAACTTTTCTTCTTCTATAACCTAAAACCAAATATAAATTCTTAAAGTCATAATTAAAACTGAATAACGATTAAACAAACAGAAACATCAAGTTACGTCAAGTGTAGCTATGCCAGCAGAACAGGCAATGGGATTTCCACCAAATGTGTTGAAATGATTTGCATGACCGAGGGTTGCTGCAATTTTGCTGGTTGTTATGACTGCTGCCAAAGGATATCCATTTCCTATACCCTTAGCCATTGTAACAATGTCTGGTACCACCTTATGGCTTTCGAAACCCCAAAATGTTTCACCAGTTCGTCCAAAACCAGATTGGACCTATAAAACAAAAAAAAAATTCAAAATCTTAATACCTTCTGTAGCCTAAATTTGTTTTGTTTTTTACAAGTTTTGAAATTTTTTAATACTCGTCAGATCTTCAAACATTTTATCACTTGAAATCTTCGGTTTCCGATTCTGGCTAATAATAATAATTTATAACTTCATTTCAGACTGATTTAGTTCAACTGAAAATATGTTATGTTGTTGAATTAAAAATAAAACATCCTCATAAACATAATTGAACACTTAATATTGACAATTTTTTAAATATTATAAATCTATAAAATATAGAAACTTACTTCATCTGAAACACAAATCCCACCATTACTCCTGATCAGTTCAAAAGCTTTTTTCAAAAATCCTTTGGGAAATTGTATAACTCCTCCGACACCCTTTAAGCAAAATAAAACAAAAGAAAATCGATTATAAATAATATCAGCAAATAAATTTCATTTGAATAATCTGAATAAAGAAGTTATAAGTACAGTTTACAATACAATGATTGAAAATTCTGAAAAAGTCTTTGTCTAGAGTTTACAGAAATAATAAATAAAAATAGTAAATAACCTCTTTTAAAATTTGTTAAACAAATAAACCAAAAAGAAATTATGTTAAACCTGAATGGATTCTGCAAAAAGTGCAGCAACTTTCCCACGAGGCAGAGAGTATTTGAATACTTCTTCCAGCTGATTATAATAATGATCGGCGGCTTCACAGTCTCCTTCACAATCGCAAGTTCTATCTGTCTGTACTGGGCTATCCCTGCATTTGGAACCTCCCCACAGTCCTCTGTATACATCCGGATTCATGGCCTATAAAAAATAAAAACAATAATAATTCTTATTAAATATACATGCACGTGAACCACTTCAACCCACAAAGGGTCATGGGTTCAGTACTTTGTAAGGAAGTACTCTTTATAGAATAATGGTTACACAAGGAGGTGATTTTTCATGATCAATGATGATCAATTAATTCCCCAATTAAGGGTACACACTTTATGGTGCTGGGTAGATTCCTGGAAGGCTAGAGTCACAGAGTTGACACACGGGTTCACCAACATAAGTAATTATTTACCACAGCCAGATTTGAACCTTGGAGTTAATAGTACAGTGCCCTATCATTGTGCCATCCCGCAATCTAATTTGTATATACTAACAAAAAATTCTTTGATTGTAGGAAGATAATTTAGATGGAGGTCAAAGAAAGGTATACAAAATAGTAAGAAAACTATTAATTAGTAACCAATGTTTCACCCTTCCTTCATTCTCAATATTTCATTCTATTCACCGTAGATCAAGATTTCATTCTATTCACTGTACATCAAGATTTCATTCTATTCACTGTACATCAAGATTTCTACACATAAAATTGTTTTCAATGTATGTTTAAATCAAATGTAGAGAGGGAGTCTTGACAGCAATTATAGAAAATACCTCAGCTTGAGAAATATCTCAAAACTCTCCAGAATGAAACAATAAATTAAATGAATATTATAAATTATGAAAATTAGAATGCAAACAAGAAAGCACATATACTTCTAAATACCCAATAATATGTACTTCCGGCAAGCCCTATTGCATATAGTGCATATAAGTGAAATTATTAATGAAGAAAAAGGTTTTTTTGTTACTACCTTGTAATAGGATATGGTATTAGGTGATCCTGTTCTTAGCAGTTCCCAAATCGTTATAACTCCCAATAAACCCCCTTCCTCATCCCTTCTACTAACACCTGGTGCTTCTTAGAATTCCTCACTCTCGCAATCTTAACAATAATAATCTTTAATATTAACGACCAACATGAGGAGGCCCCTCCCCTCCATATGGAACGGACACATCAAAACAACAAGATAAGGATTTCACCGTATACCTTCAAGTACCATTGATAGAAAAAGGTAACATCCAATTTGAATTATGTAACCATACGTAATGCAACCAATTAATTTAATGTTTTTCTGTTTTAGAGGGATCGAAAAAAAAAAAAAAATTCCGATTCACTCCACCACTCATAATATCATAATACACCTATGGTGATGGCCTCCAAATAATCTACCAATCCTTTCATCAACAAATTATTCAAATATAAACCAAGACAATAAAAAAAAACTTTATTTGATTTATTAAAAAATAGATTGCTTTTAACATCATTATTTTCTTACTATGACTAGTAATATGCCAATTTAATTTAAATGATTGCAGGTATGTATATGAAAAAATAGAGAATCAGACAAATTTTCAGAAAGTAGGTATTGGCAGCTCATCAAAATATATTATAGTTATACTTATAAGATATATCTTACATGATGCACTCCCATTGAAATCGGTAAATCATATCTCCAAATTGAAAGTCCCGTGATTGCCATACAATATGGGCTCATACCATGATATCCATTCCTGAATGATATGATGTCATAATTTTTTGTATATAATCTTGCTAACAGCATTGCGAGGTCATTAGCTTCTGAACCACTGTTCACGAAATAAACAACCTAAAATTAAATAATTTATAAGCTAAGACATTTCTTTCTCAATAAAAATATTTCGTAAAGAGAAAATACAATAGTAATACCTTCAAGTCACCTGGTAATTTTGCAGTTAATTTTTCTGCATACTCATAAAGCCTAGGATGTAGATAAATGTTCGTTGTATGCCAAAGGGTCTTCATCTGCTTGAAAATTTCTTCATTAATTTTTCTGAAAGACAAATATTTTAAACTACTGAAGATAAAAGATAGAAGATAAAAATTTATTTGAAACTGCTGCACAACTACTTAATTTTTCTGAAGGGCCTCGTAAAATTTGTTCATTAATTCAGTTTTTGGAATAATATATTTACCCTTCCATTTTTTTTTTTTTTATGTATATTTAAATTATTTCTTTGGGGAACATGTCAGACCCATTCTTGCCCATTTTTTCACCTTTTTCAACTAACATAAGTCAAATAGTAAAATTTTATATGTTATATAGATGACTATTATTATCAACATCATCCAACCTTATGATATCACTGCTTTATTTTGACACTGCCTTATCTCATGGAAACATTTTTATTATTTTGTATTTGACATATTCCATAGATTTTACTGTAGGAGTTACTTCAAGACACTTTACTAGTTTTGTGACAGTCTACTCCAGTAAAGAAAGTTTATAGTACTATCTTTGAAATACCTTCTTTAGGAAATAAAATCAAAACTTTTTTTTCTTTGTCAGATATGCCACTATCAAAGCAAAGCAGCGATGAATTATGTATAACGTCCATGTTTAATTATTTAAATATTGTAATAAAATATTGTTATTGACAAAGTCTACAACAATTTATACTACTTTTAATTAACAACTTTTATTCCCTTGATTCATTGAGAACCAAAAGATGAAAATGGTTTATTTGTCAAGTTTTTACATTTACTTTTAAACATATTTTTCAATAAACATAATGAGAAAAAGATAACACTAATTTAATACAGAGAAAAATAATGAATTTAAAAGTATTTAGTTGAACGTAATTAGCCAAGCTCCTGTGGTTCCAATCCTTGTCCTAATGAAACAAGTAATAACTTAGTCTCCCTCTCTCAAAAACTGGACAAGTATGGACCAGAATGTCATAAATATAATAGGTATAATTTATGTGATGGTAAGTGAACAGTAACAATATAAATTATTATTAAAATACTAACGGATGACTGTGTCCAGCACATACTGTAACAATTCCTCCAAACATATCCAAGTATCTCCTTCCGGTATGGTCAAAAAGCCATTGCATGTGCCCTTCGTGAATTAACAGGGGTTTTTTGTAATAGGGTTGAATACAAGGAACAATGTGCTCCTTTTTCACTTTCAGAATTTTTTCATATTCCAGACCCTAGAAAAATAAAAAAAAATATTACAATTCTTAATAATTTTATACTCTTACATTTAAATTTTAACTTCAAACCTCTTAGCTAATTATAGATAACTTTTCAGTGATGAAATTCAAGATTAAATGTTTCTCTTTTTTAGTTATTTGTTTGATGTTAGCAGCAAGTTTATTTGTGTTATTACTTAATTGGGGGATAAAATAAAAGCTCTGACATACAAAAGCTTGGAATTAGCATAATCATTCTGAGACACATAAACATTTTTAGGATGAGGCTATATTATGTTCATTTTGAAAACTCATTAATTTTTGACACCTCTGGCTGAGAAAAAGTTTCAAATGAAGAAGGTGAAATATCACTACCAATGCTATCAGAATGACATAATTTTTTTCTTTCTTTAAGTCTCTAAGTGAAGGTGGCCTCCACAAACTTGACAAAGAGCAGAGCACTTCAGTCAAGTTTTATGACAGCTGCCACCCTATTTGAGCTTACAGGGGATTTTGCCTGGTGACATTTGACCTCTTTAGATGTGGAGTAACTTAGTCTGGTGAGGTCCAACCCAGGATAGACAATCATGTTAACGTTTCCACTTGATAGTGAACTCCATACAGTCTCAAAAACGTGATTCTTGGTGATGTAAAAGTTTCAGAGGAGCCTTACCACAGAAAAATCTCAAGCAGATCAGCAAGTTACTCAGTACATTATGGGATTATATTTTGCGTGACAAACGGAGTTTGTATCGCACCCAGTGAAAGTCTGAGTGAATAGTTACAGGTCATGGTGATAGTTGAGGTGGTTGTACTTGGCCGAGGAGTCTCGGTCAACTTCACCTTTACAACATTTATGTAGATGGGCGTTTGCTTCATCATTTTCAAAATCGACCCCGACTTTTTCTACCACTGCTCGACGACCTTGCACAAAGCTGGAAACCAAAATCATTCGTGAGTTCTAGGGGTTCCAAATACCTCGGTATGATTAGCCACGGCAAACTCAAATTCCCGTAGTATTCTGTGTTCAGCCCTTTTCCAAATTTGCTGTGTCAAATCGCACATTAACACTGTACTATTCAAACTTGAGGGTTAAGAAAACGTACAAAATGATCCAATCTTGGAGCTTACGTCAATCAACTTTAAAAGCATTGACTGTGAAGTGGCAACACCTTCCTTTAAAACTATTTCTTAAACAGGAAGGTTAACAATTTTGAATTGTAAGAACGGTTTTATCATAGACTTCTGTACATCGTAGTTCTTAATTTTCTGGTTCTTTATATCAAGTTTACATTTTATTATTATTATTTTCTTAAAGCTGGACAAAAACTCATAATTATAACGACCGTTTTCTTTTTTTCTTTTTTTTTTTTTTATCTTTTTAGTATTTTCTCAAATTTCACATTTCAATCTTTTGAATATCTGCCATTTTCAGGAGAACCGCTGGGCCTAAACATTCTTTGTGGGCTGAAATAAAAGCTAATTTGATTTACTTTCAGTTCAATCCATTCGAATGTCCTTGTTGATTTTTAAATATAGTTCACAAAATAAGAGAATAATTTCGAATCTTTTTTGGGGAAGAAATTGTCAATTCAAGAAGACAATAAGCTCCATAGTAATAGTCGTACAGAGCTTATTTTGTATCCTGAATTACGGCAAAGTTTAGCGAACTTTAGAAGGGAATGTGTCAAGCTCTCAGCGCAGTTTTGGGATTATTTAGAAATGATCATAGAAGTTGCAATGATTTCCCTCACAATCCGAACAATCAATAACAAAAAAAGGAAGCCTGTACGAATCATTCGCATGATAAATCAGACACCAATTGCTAATATAATGTAGAAATAAGTAATAAAATAAATTAATCTACTACAACCCATGAAGGGTAAGGGGTGCAGTTATTTTGTAAGGAAGTACTGTTACTATACCAACTGTTGTTCAAGGAGATGATTTATTCAGAATCACGCTCGACCGCCAGATTTTTACCCATTTAAGGGTACCCACTTCATGGGTTGACCCTGGAGATTTCCCGAACCCATAGGGCTGATCTCCGGCTACAGTGACACAGAAAATATTTATCTGCCACAGCTGGATTCGAGCCCGGGACCTGGAGTTATAAACACAGTGCCTTACCACTGAACTACCAGCTCCCACAAACGATATGTGATTCAGAAATCACATATCGGAAATTTATATTACCAAAACAAATATCAGTTACATTTTAATAGAAGCTCAATAGATTATATAGTATTTACTTATTTACTCTTCAAATTTCTATGACAATAATCTATTTCGTTCAAGCAGTTGAAAATCGAAACAGATAAACAGAAATTATCATTTCCAGAGAAAATAGAAATGTTATAGTTCATGTAGAAATAGGTAAATGCAAGTATTTATTAATCAAAAGCTTGCTATTTTGAAAATTAGTTTCAATATGACTTGTGAAGATTTTTCATCATTCTGTATAACATTTAGACAACATACGTTATATCTTTGCTAATAATTATCCAGTTTCGATAATTTTATTTTTTGTTTGCACAAAATTGAATTTATATTTTCTTTTTCTTTTTTTTAATATTTTTTTATTTAAGACTTAAGAATGTGATTCAAAAGCACTTTAAAAAATCCCCTCCATCTTCAGCCGATTACTTCCAAGTAGCCGATATACAGACGAATTAAATCACTAATCGGACGTCTAATTGAACTAAAAGGCGGACGGTAAAAAGGCTAATTTAACGTCATTAGTGGTGAAGGTTATCTTCAAAATGAGTGCTCAATCATTGGTTTTGAAGAAATAATAAGGGAGATCTGGTGTGTCGATAAAAAAAACCTCCTCAGAGAAATAGTACGTAAGGATCTTATCTACGGTAATTTGGTTATTAATTTAATTATAGTTTTATTCAAACTAATTGTTGTCCAAATCCTCAATAATATGAAAGTAAAAAATCTTGAAAAAAAGTATGTATACGGTATATTCTTAAAATTTAAAATCACAAAAAACAAGAACACTTTTATATTTGTTGAAAATGTAAAGAAGTTAACAATGACAGAAGACATATTTCTCGGGGAGACAAGCGTTCCCACTTGACCTCATTAAGGATCGTACGAGCTGACAGGCCAATAATTCTTCTTACAGATAGAGTTCACAGTTGCATGTTCAAATCTATTCTTAGATATAGCAAAACTATTTACTCTGCCTTGTTATCAGCTTACGCAGATTCGAAAATTATCGAATTGTTATGATTGTGTGTCCTTCGATACTAGAACAACAGACCAGCGAGTGTTCAATGGCTATTCTAATTAAAATATCCCATTGAATTACATTCATGACCAAACCCAAAATTGAATAATCGAATAAACATCGCATTTCGGCAGAGTCTACAATCGAAAATGGTAGGGAAAGTGCCGTTATATGATCAGCACAAATTACTGATCAAGGCCCATTGGCTGATGATCCAAAGAGAGGCGCGCGTTTTTAGGAAAAAATATTTAAATTTTCGGAATAAATTTATATTATATCCTTCACAAAAAAAAAAAAAAAAAAAGACATTAAGAGTTGTTCTATAATTAAATAAATATGAAGGTAGTTATTTTTTATTCTGAATCTCGTTACCATTCCCGAATAATATACATGTGAATGTTTTCTAATCGTTCAATAAATTTTAATTTAAGTAATGTTAGATTTTTAAATATCGTAGATTGAATTCTATAAAAATAAAGCCTAAAGTGTTGGGATCGAAATCACACTTGATTCCGGAAATATTTTTAGGTTTTCATGAAGGGATTTTTGATAGTGGTTAGGATATCTGATAGAACAGTATGAATCCCGTCTTCATTAGCTTTAGTTGCCAAATATTAAATAAAATAGAGTTTTTTTTTTTTGCATTCTCTCCTTAAGATAACATCTGGATTCCTCCTAGTCAAGGTCTACTCAGTTAAAAATTAAGAAGCGAGACGGACCCGAAGTGAAATTCGAGTTGTTGAGAACGGGAAAAATCGAATGTTACACTCGAAAAGAGTGAGTTGTGAATACTATTCAAATTAGTTAAGTATAATTTGTTTCCTTTTAAAAATACTTTTTTATGACAAATGTGTTTTATTGATCCTTATATATGCGTGCCACCATAATAATCCGACTCCTAGTTAATTCTTCTTTGCTTATAGTGGAATTTATGTGGCGCCTTTAAAACATTAAATTTCAATTGCATTTCATTCCAAAAATTTCTTTACTAAACAAAAATAAAGAAATTAATTTTAGAAATTACATTCTGAAAACGAAACAATATCCTTTGCATGGCTTGAACAGCGAATTAGATATTAAATAAAATTAGAAATCGACAAAATACATTTTGGTCTAGAGCTCTTTATATATACAATATATATATATATAATAAGAACAATCACAGATCTGACAGTCATTACCAACAGAGCCAACAGAGGCCTCTCAGTTAGAAGCCAAAATAATCTGAACCGAAAAGTATTATTTTAGTTCGATTTGTCCTATCTGAGATAAATGTTTAACAGGGCTAAATTTAGTATTAAGCTTAAAAAAAAAAATTTATAGCGATTTCGTGATGTAAAGGAATAGATAATAATATTATAAAGTAATCAACTTTAAATTGGTGATAAGTCTCCGTGACAAGATCCGATCTAGATTAAATTATTTTCGTTTCTATCACATTCGTGTGTGAACTTGATAACTCGTGATAACCCACGGTGGCTAAACATAACTATGTTTGTAATGTTATAAGATTAATTTTGATAAACGGATTTAAATTTTTAATTGGTGCAATCCTTTTTGAAGCGGAACTTCTTTAGGCGCAGAAGAGCTAATTCGCCTGAATCGGACGAAAAGTGTAATGATCTGTCTTCTCATTAAATAAGTCTTAAGTTGAAATTGTCAATGGTTATTAAATGGAAATACAGATGATAAATAAGGCTGGGTTTCAAACAATTCGTACTCAGGTTTATAAAAATTAGTTCTAAAACCTAAAAAAAAAAAAAAATAGTTTTTGAATACATATCCCGAAACATTATAGCCATTCGTTTAATCGATAATATATTCTATATAGAGCAATACAAACATCATCTAATTCTGACCAGTATTAGCAAAGATTTGTAATAGTATCCAATAGTATTTTGTGAAGGTTTCCATGGAAACGAGTTATCTTCATCGTACCATATAAAAGAAGAGATACCATTCACTGGGTACTGATCACTACATGTACAAAAACAATGAAGCTGATATTAATGGAGGTTCTCTTCATAATATATTTGCAATAAGCCTTGGTTCAGAAAAATTTGGAAGTGATTTAAAAAAATATTTTTGAAACTTGAAATATATCGAAAAAAATTAGAAAAACTTGTAAACAATGCATCTTCTTAAACACTATAGTTATTCATTTAAAAGCCAATTTGATTCTCCATAAAACAAAACAAGTATCATCCAAATCGAAACAGTATCAGCAAAAATGAAAACCCGTTCTATCTTTAACTTTTTATTACCTCTTAATTTCCTTATTATATATAAGGATACATTCCCAGCATACATTCCCTGACACGTACAAACCATATTTTATTAATTCCTTTAAAATAAAAACATATGTATCAGTTACCCACTGGTTTAGCATAAAGTCTAATTGGCCAACAATATATATATATTTTTTGTAATACCCCCACGTTATTTGGAAAATGTACAGTTTAAATTATTTGCATGATACTTCAGTTATCATAAACCCATGACGGAGTAGGAATAATTAGAAAATAATGAATAAAAGAGATATGATATTCAATTTAATTAGGACAGATTTTCCTTAATCAAATTTCTAATCCTGAAACAACAAAGTCGCCAACAAATGGTAGAAACTGAGAAATTTATAGAACAACTCATTACTGTTCATAAAAGAGAAATTTCAATATCAACGCACAAGAGTTTCAGGCATTTTTTTTTTTTTAATTTAATTTCTAGGGGATATTTTATAAGTAATAACTTTTATATTCCATACACAAATCCTGTGTAGGATTCTGAATTATAAAATAATGTTAAAGAATTTATAATGACAGAATACAAATTTTCAAATAATAAGAGATATTGTTTTAGAGAAACATAGTAAAATAAAATTAGCCTTAAACTGGTTATGAAGAGTTTAGTGAAGCCTAAAATTTATTATTATTGAGTTATAAGGCCAAATTAAAATTTTTGACTTTAGGTGGATACAATCTAATATTTTTAAATCCTTTTTACAGGATTTCCACAAATTTCGATATGCTGAGTGAGAAGCATTCCATGAAATGTGCCCCTTCCCTAGCATTTTTGGAAAAATGACTTCTGTTAATAGCGTTTATAAGCACATCTTAGTAAAATAACCTTTGAGAAAAATGTTTTACCACAATTTGGAAGTTCTATTTAGGCCCTGAAGGCTCAAATTTCTTAACTTATTGGATTTTCAAAGTATAAGAGGTGAACAAATTGTATTCACTTTTATTTAACATTTACATAATTTGAACTAAATATATTCTTTTTAATGATGGAATGGATAATCAATTATTAAAATGATGAAGAAACACCCAACATCATATTACTAAATATATTAGGTAATATGATGTTCAATCATTTATTTCCTGTATACACAACACAGGTTATATGTCAACTATATTTGTTATTCGTCAAGAATGAAATAGAATGGTACAATGAAAAATAGTGAGGAACTTATAGCAGATTTTTTTTATAAGATTGAATTGAATTTTAAAATTATGCAATGCTGTAAAAAATATTATTATAGGGCAAATTATACCCGAAAACAGCAACATTTTGCGGCTCCATTTTGTATAGCTGCTTGTTCTCAACAACAAGGTTCTTCCTAGTAGGAACAGGAAACTGGCGCCGACTGCTCATAAAAATTGATTAACTGTTTTTGCCAGCGCAACCAAAGATGTACTCTACAACACAGTAATATCAATTCCTTCGCTATAGCATTTCTATTTTGAATGAATAATTCAAAATTGACAAAACTTCGTGATAACTAAATCACATATTAGTCAAAGAAATAAGTTTTAAGTACTAAAAATGGTACTTTGGTTGTCATTATGAACATCGCAATTTCCATCCGACGGTATTTAAGGAATTGATATTTCATTAGAAAGCCAACACGGTGGAATGGCAAGGTTAAGTAAAGCATCCTTCACATTGAGATTAATCTTTCCAATAAATAACTCTGCCACGAGTAAGAACATGACTCATCTTTTAAATAGTCCATAAAAACATGCCTTTTGTATAGTCGTTAAAGACATGACTAAAGGCCAATCTACACGGGGCTGTCATGCAAGTGTACAATAAACTATTAAGTTTATAAATTATTTATAAGGTTGGTATTATGACGTTATACGGTGCACTATCAAGGCGTCTTCATGAGGCTTAGATAGTTATTAGCACTACCGCATATCAAGTAAATCCTTATAGTACGAAAGAACTGTCACAACAGCAAATGTCATAGCTTACATGATGGTTGTGGCTGCTGTCGTAGTTTAACTGTTACAAGACAATTAGATGAAAAAAATACTTAATCATAACTAGAACTTATTGTCAAGATATTATTTTATAATCAAATAAATTAAATTTTTTTTTTTATTACAAGGTAGCATTTTAACAAGGTGTTATCAAGATTTAGGGTGCAGTATTTTGTAAGGAAGTACTGTTACTAGACCAACGGTTGTGAAAGGAGGTGATTATCTCAATATACCCGTCAGATTTTTACCCCATTAAGGGTACCACTTTATGATGATAATTGGACTCTGGAGGGCTCTCGGACCCATAGGGTTGACTCATGGCTACAATGAAATAAAAAATAATTATCTGCCACAACAGGATTCGAACCTGGGTCTTTGGAGTTAGTAGCACAGTGACCAATCCAATGAGTTGCCCAATCCCACTTTTCAATAATTATCGTTCTACATTTTTCAGTGGAATTTTTAGATTATAATATTTTCCCATTGATTTTTTTGTCGTTTAAATACTCTTAGTTAAAAATATCAAAACTAATTGTCATTCAATTCAGTTCAAGTGAAAAAAAAATCTGTTTCATCATCTGGCCTTCACCTATTCTAAATTTTTAAAATCTTCTGTTGCCTAAAGGTCAAAATTAAGAAGAAAAAACAATGGTTCTTAAACAATATTTTGTATTCCGAATACAAATAGAATATATGACGTTTCGGGATACTGTGTCGTCCTCTACAGTTTTTATAATTAACTTTTTCTTAATTTTAATAATCCTTTTACTGGAAGAGTCTTATGGAATTAAAATGGATTTAGTGAATGACACAAATTCTTCCTTATTAAAATACATTAAATTTATTTATTAAATTAGACTTAATTTAATAGATAATAGATGATTAGACTTAATATTAAACAGATTTAATAATTTAATTCCATAAGACTCTTCCAGTAAAAGGATTATTAAATTTAGAATAACAATATGGTTATGAATGAAGACCATATGAATAATATTAATATAAAATTCTTGCAAAATCTACGAATTGTGCTGCAGCATGACTATGTAACAACAGCCTGAAGATGGGGGAAATCTCCCGAAACGTTACTGATAATAGGAAATAAACTATTGTATTTTAATAAGGAAGAATTTGTGTCATTCACTAAATCCATTTTAACTTTTTCTTTTTTTTTAAATAATCATATCTATAATTCATTTCTAATTATTAATGGAAAAAGTCAATAAATAAATAAGTATTATAAAATTATTTTGTACTTAATATAGCCCCAGTATTTTTGAGTTAATTAAAATTATCTGAATATATAAATATAGTTATAAATTTAAATTTTTGTTAATTATGATTCACTCAATAATAATACTAAGACACATTAAGTAAACACTAATAATACTTAATTAATTTTAAAATACTTATTCATATATTTATTGACTGTTTTTTTTTTAAATTAATGATTAGAAATTAAACTAATTGATTTTATACAATTTTAAATGTGCTGTTTTCAAAAAAAAAAATTTTTTTAGATATCCTTTATTGATATTTAATTGATAATAATTAATAATAAAATATATATATAACAAGTAAATTTAATGTTAGTTATGTAATGGCATGATGAAGACATGTGAAGAATATATCCATTGATAGAACTCCAAGAATATTTTCTAGAAGAGAAAATCTATATAGGAACCATTGTGTTTTTAGTTCTTGATTTTTGACCTCGGAAAGAAAATCATTATTCAGCGATCATTTTGGTGACTAAGCCATACAAAATCGTTTTTAAAAAATAATTGATTTAGTCATTTTTAATTATTTTCACACACATGAATAGAAATATTTCTTATGGATTTACGAGTTTCTGGGTAAATGAACATGGTCGTAAGACATACGGCATGCGATACATCTCATCCTATATAATAATTTGAAGTGAGAATTTAGATAAAGATGTAATGACATACTTTATTTTATTTTATTTTTTTTTGTTGGACAGTATTTTTTTTAACTCTTAGTACTACTGTACTTATAAGTATCGATGAGTTATTTTTTTGAAAAGAAACTTTCAAATCTAATTCCAAAAAAAACAACAAATAATTAGGTATTCTCCACAACATACAGTACATTCAACTGAACACCATTAACAATTCAATAAAAAAAGAATCTGAATACTATAACTAGCTATTTATAATAAGTTCTAATAGTAATTAGTATTTAATTCGTGGCAATGTGGTCTGGGAAGTAAATAGCAAAGTGACAAGTGAATTCTTACCTCTAGTATTCCCAATGCAATGGCGTACATGGAATTATTTTTCGAGAGGGGAGGGCTGGATCTATGTCCCTGGTGATAAAAATATAATTTTAATTGTTTTAATGAAACATTGTGGGCTTCTAAAATGTACTGGCCTATTTAGCTTTATAATGCATATGGTTAATGAACAAATTTCTATTAAAAAATAAAAAGATATCTTCATTTCATTTTAACTACCTTACTGACTAGAAACTGGACAGATTAATCAAACTGAAGAACGTTTAGCTAGTAATGGGTTTAGGGACGAATGTATGAACGAATAAGAGAACAAATTACTAAAGAAATCCTTTACGCGCAAGCCTCTAGGTTTCGTTTCATATACGCACATTTTATTTACAAAAATTTCTAAGGAACTATTGTTTTCTAAGAAGAGGAAAGCGTAAATGAACTTTTATAATACGATAATTTTGCTAAGGGGAGCTAAAGGTAGCCCTTAAAGAAAACCTCAGGTAAGTTCTTATCTAGGAACGTTCATAAATATAGACCTTAAATTGTGGGGTCGGAATCCTGGCGATAAAAGATGAATTGCATGTCTTGCTCTTTTTTAATTAATCTCTCTTTTTGTTATAATATTTAAATCAAAGTAACAAAAAAAGTAATCACATTTAACTGGGAAATAAACAATTTAACTCGTTGTTTCAATGGGCAATTAGATTTAAAATTAACGAATCATTTAATATTATAAGCCAAAATTGTTGCGTTTTTAAAACGGATAGCCTTCACCAAAATTTCAGAATATTCTAACAGAACAGTAAGTGTAAGGAATTCGCTCCAAAATATTCAGCTACCCAACCTGATACATTGGATACCTATAGGAACTTCTATAGGTAAAAATGATCTTTCACTTAATAAATTATATACATCCCCAATTTTGTGTAGATTTTATTGCTATTTTGGCGATTTTCGAAAAAAAAAAATTATATACATATGTATATATGTATAAAGACCAGGGAAGTCAAAAATTATGAAGAAAAATGTTTTGTCTGATGCTATAAAAATTCTGCGGGCTGAGGCGTGGGTCCAGAGCGCGCTTAGTTCAGAAGGTCATGGGGTCGATTCCACCTGGGTGAGTCAGAATATATTTCACGGCGGCCCCGAGAAATGAATCCTGTTATTCCCACTTTGGAGCTTGTATAGGACTTCGATGGAGGACTTAATGGAGACTTATAATTTTGTTTCTGCCAAGAATACAAGGAAAGCTAACTAATCCGTAATGCAATCTAGTAAATAGAAGAGCCTAAGAGGAGAAAAAAGTCAGTTATTTCACCTCAATTTTTGATTACTTAATTGAAAACTAGGTATAATTACTAATCAAAACTGATGAGTCTGCCAAGTATAGGTAGGCGGAATAAAAAATGGTGGCTGTTTCAAAACGTTAAAAACAATTAATTTTTTATTCGGAGCTCTATATCTTTACAACTTCCAACAACAATAGAAAATATAAGAGAGCATCATTTAAAGTAGAGTAAATTTGCTAAAATTTAAGCCCTAATAGAGCTATTTACGGTCAATAGTTCTCGAGATGTAGCCTTTTAAAAAGCAACATGTCATAAAAATGTACTGAAATATCAGTAGTTAGTGAATCTATTTTGAGAAATCTATATCTCAATAACCATTCAACGTACAAATGTCTATTAGCACTCAAATTAAAACTCGTGTAATGTACTATAAAATAGTTTATGTCCTTTACCTTCGTAGGAATAGTAGTTTTCATGAAATTTGCTAAAGTAAATTGATTTATAGTTGTTCGGACAATAAGTTTGATTTATGAAAAACTTTATTTCAGAAACCATAGGAAGTACAGATGTCCTTTATTTTGAGTGTTAGCAGACATATGTGCGTCTTAGGGGTCTACTAGATATATATGTCTTAAAATCCAACATTTTATACGAACAACTAGAAATTAACATTTTGTGAGTATACTTTGTCAAATATCATAAAAACAACAATTTCTACTATTAAATGTAAAATGTTTTACTAAGTTAAATGCTATAAGTATAGGATTGTGAGCAGCCCTAATTAAAGTCATGTTAAATGATAAATGCATAAGAGCTCCTAGCGGATTTTCTGAGCAGCTTGTTTTATAACCTTTCCTTCCAAAACTTCATGTTATTGTTTACTTTTAAGATTTGATTAAAGTAATTTATTACAACCCTAAAGTGAGTGAAAAGTGGAAATTGTGTGAAAGTTCGGCTCCTGAGTGCCTTGTTGATCTTCCAACTTGGGAGGAACAGAATCAAGATGAGCTAATTGACAACTATCATTACATTATTATTATTATTATTATTGTCATTCATTGCTTTATTAGTTATAAAAACATCCAAAACAACACTAACACAAAAAAAACAATAGACAAACTACGAGCCCAACTAATCTGTTGCGTGACGTCACTCTCCATTTAACATACCTAGTAACAGACTCTCAACCATGTTATTTCGTTTTAACATGATAAAAGAAGGAAATATTTCTCCATTTAACATAGGGGAGGTACGTACACAACGTTGTGTCCGTGTGTCAAGAACTCATTTCTACAATAAACAACAAACGTAATATTCCATTTAACAGGCTTTAACATATTAAACTAAAGATCAAGAATAACCCTAATAGGGGGGTTTTTTATTTCTCATATTCGGGCTTGTGTTAAATGCATTATGAGTGTTCTCCAATACATATTTTAAAAAAAACTTTTTTATTTATTTATAATGATTATTTTTATTATACAACAATCATTAATAATCATTTTTATATTAATGTATTTATGTGTACAGTACTTCATTAGGTAATTAACAGCTTCATTTATTATGTAATATAATAACAATGATAATACTTTTTAGTGTTGATCATTGTAAAAATTTTCTCGCCCGAACAGGGACTTGAACCCTGGACCCTCAGATTAAAAGTCTGATGCTCTACCGACTGAGCTATCCGGGCTGATGAATAGTTTTCAGCATAATGAGTAGTTTCAAATACATATTTTAAAAAAATATTTCTTTTTTCAAATTATATATAAAATAATATTTATTATTTTTACTTGAAAAAATTTATTATTAGTGATTTTTATATTTATGTGTGCAGCTAAATTAAATAATTTACCGCTTCATCTATTAGTTAATAATTTTAATGATATTACTATGTAATATTTTCTTAATAAAAATATTCACCATTCGAACTGAGACTTGAGGGCTGGACCCTCGGATTAAAAGTCGGAAGTTCTATCGCGACTGAGCTATCTCTGAGCTTAATTAAGAATATTAAATACATAATTATTTTCATATAAGAAGATGTTCAGGGTTGCGATAAAAAAAAAGAACAAATAGTTTAAAACTATTTTAATGTCCGACGTTTCGCCCCACTTTGCATGGCTTCATCAGGGCTAAAAAGATACAAAAAAAAACTGAGAATATTACAACAATAAGGTAATTTAAGCTAGGATAAATATTATGTAAAAATAAAGTGATAACAAATTACCATATAAATAATTACATAATATTTATCCTAGCTAAAATTACCTTATTGTTGTAATATTCTCAGTTTTTTTTTGTATCTTTTTAGCCCTGATGAAGCCATGCAAAGTGGGCGAAACGTCGGACATTAAAATAGTTTTAAACCATTTGTTCTTCCATCTTGTACCATCTTCTTATATTTAAAATTTTACGGTCAACTATATATACACATATACATAATTATTTACCCAAAACATTTTTTAATATAATTACGTTATTCCTGACCACCAGTTTGGATTTAGAACATCTCATTCTACCATACAACAGAGTCATTGAGTGGTTGATGTTGTCGGGGTTGTCTGGTCTTAGGCGAATTCTCCAGCCTGATATCTCTTAACAGAAGGCCCACGACAAGGC
>NW_027111449.1:864292-864877 GCF_000696795.3 Halyomorpha halys
CAGTACGTGTAGCCTTCTGAAGGTGGTAGGGGACCAATTAGGTATATGTGAATATGTTGAAAGCGGGCTGTAGGCTCGAACTTTCCTGTGGGCGTGACTGTGTGTCTGCTAATTTTTGATTTTTGGCAAGCAAGACAACATTTAGCCCATTCACCGACGTCTACATTCATACCTGGCCAAAAGAAACGTTGTGTTATAATTTTTCTTGTATTGCTTATACTGGGGTGGCTGAGGTTGTGAATCTTTTCAAACGCTGGTCGCCTAAATTCAGTTGGTAGATAAGGTCTGGCCTTGCTAAGTGAGGTTTCGCAAAGGATAGACCTATCAGTGCCTGGTATTTCCATGCTTTTAAATTTTAAGTTAGGCTGGTCCTTTATGCGTTGGAGTTCTTCGTCCTTTTCTTGTGCCTCTGAGAGTGCGACGAAGTCGTCAGGCATTTGGATCTCTTCGATTCTTGAAAGTGCATCGATTGTCAATGTCATATCTTCCACATTAGAGCGCGGTTTGTACTGCACGGGAGTCTTCCTCGATGTTGAATAAGCTTTTGATCGAGTCTGGCATCCAGGTCTGCTCTATAAACTTCGT
>NW_027111449.1:867506-867886 GCF_000696795.3 Halyomorpha halys
TGAGATAGTTCCGTAGAACCTTATTGCTCGATCTCTTTTTATTTTATAATTACATTCTAACATATTACATATTAACATATATACATTTTATACAACAGATCGTATTTTTATAATAATCAACTTATATACAATTGTACAGCTTCTTAGGCGCTTGTAGTGCTGGCCCCTAGCGGGATATAGCGGTACTCCGTAATCGCTGACTGTTACAGGACTCCCCCCCCTTAATGACGGAGTCATAGGTACGTAGATGAATGTTTTACCGCCTCTGTGAAGCGGACCGTTGGCTTGACGGATCGGCCTGATCTCGTCCGATAGTGTTCCTCTTCTCTCTTCTCTGTGGACTGGGGAGATTTTTTTAAAATTGACCTTGGTCTAACTTC
>NW_027111449.1:869841-890257 GCF_000696795.3 Halyomorpha halys
ACTCATTCACAAAGACCTTAACGTCCCATTCGTTGCAGATTTGGCCCAAAACAGATATGCGTCTTTACATTCTAAACTCCTTAACCATCCTAACCCATTAATTCTTAATCTTTCATCCTTAACAATCCCTGATAATACTCCGAGGCGTCTGAAAAGAAGATGGCCACGGGACCTTATAATTTAAATTAATGTTTGAAGTACCACCAATGGGTGGTTCCTACCCAAGATTTTCAAGTGTATATGAAACATACAACATATTTACTTATTGTATTATTTTGTACAGTTGCAAATTACATTAAATAAATAAAAAATATAATTACTTTTAATTCAATATTTATTCCATTTATTGTTACCTGATTTATTATTATTGATAATTTTTATATTTATATACACTGCATCAGTTAAAATTAAATAGTTGATATAACATTTATGTTAAATTATTTTTAATCGTATACAAATAACAAACCAAAATAAATTGCTATTTCCGATAATAATAATACTAATGATATTACTGTTTGAAAGGATTTTTAAAGAAATGTTACCCGGATAAAAGGGACATACATAAGTGAAAGTAAAAATAATGTGTTTTATTAAAACGTGAGAAAGTTTAAGAACTTGCTCCTTGGTTTATAAGAAATAGCCAATAGCATAGGGAATTACAAAGTAGTCAAATGGATCAAGGATTACATCAAAAAACGGTTCATGAAGTTCCACTCCCATTTACCTACAACTTGGGAAACCCAACCTCAACCCGAAGACTGAAGCTCAGGCCACTACAGGACATTCTGTTATGAATTCTATATTTATTAATTCTATTTTTCACACTACTTTATTTTATTTATTATTATTATTTCTCTCTTCGTCTTTTTTTCAAATTAACTTGGTTTTTTTTACCCATTTGTCTACGAATGAAGTAATTTTTGTTATTAATTATACTTTTCTCTGTTATTAAGAAGCATTATTTTTATCTATTTATTTTATCATTTTTTTAAAATAATAATGTTGTACATTGTTAGGAGTGTCTTTTTTAGGAGACTATACCTCCCCTCATAATCAATTTAAAAAAAAAAAAAAGGTATGCTCTTATTTCACAATGCTCCTATTTGATATTATGTAATTATGATGCTATTTATTTATGTAGGGCCTAACTTAAGCACGTTTGATATATATTTTTTTGAGATATTGTATTAAATTTGAAAAAATATTTTTTATTATTAGTTTAATTTTTACTTATATTCGTGCAAATACGGTATAGTATTTTCTACAAATAATATATGAAAAATGTTTTAAGAAAATAAAATTGTTAATCCTATGTGCTTTAACGCTTAAAAATGCTTTGTTGATTTCCTTGCTATTATGCACATTTTTTCATCAGATGGTATCACTATTATATGTTTGTAATTTTATTAAAAGTCTCTATTATGGAAGTAGATAGAATCATTGCGATTCAATTTTTGAATGTGTGTGGGATTTTTCACTTGCAGCTCTTACAATTGGGAAAACCCTGGTTATTTTTTGATAGACTAAAAATTATATAATTTGTTATTGTACAAGTAAAACTGAAAAAGAGTGGTTTTGATTTTTTTTTTGGATTTCAATTTTTTCTTTTGCACTGATGGGATACAAGCAGGTAGCTCGTCCCCCCCTCCACCACTTAGCCCAGGGCCAGCAAGTAGGGGGGCTGGTTCCGATCAGCCAATGCTCACATGACTTATTTATTATGGAGCCTTGGCTAACCTTGCATACTCTTAATATCTCTCCCCAACCCAGTATTACGGTTAGGCATTCACTAGTGATTTCTATTTGCGCAAAAACAAAACACATCTACATCTTGTAATGAACATATATTAAAAGTAATTGATACTGAGTTACTTTTAGTCACTCACTTAAGTACTCAAGAGACATTTATCATGTGAATCTTAAAATAGCTCGTGAACTGTCCTGTAAGTTGTTAATGGATGTACTCGCTTCTCGATCTCTAATAGGTTTTCTGCGACAGCAATTGTTCTGTCCCCACGACTGGAATCGCTTGTGGAGGCCGACCCTAAAAGCTGGGAATAATGAATTATTTATTAATTGAATTTGACCAAAGTTTGCCGACAAAATATGTTCAGGCTCCTTATAAAATTAATAGTTTCGACAAAGTTTCAATAACATCATCAACAACTGGGTAATATTGTATATAAATATAAATGAGTAATGGATATAGTAGGTATATATGTAGGTAATAAAGGACTGAATACTACTACTATGTGGTAGGATACAACCGAAATATTTACTAACAAAAGAACTTTCAGACTTAACAAAGAAAATGCTGCAGCTGCAGTGCATTCAACGTCCAATAACGCTCTGAGGAGGGGAACGCTCCTCTGTACAAGGCTAATTTCATACATATAACCGAAAATGTTCGATTAAATCTAACTTATCTAAACAATGATCTAATAATAAAAATCCCAATTTTATTTATATGTATTTAAAAAAACGTTTTAGGTATTTTTTCTTTTATCCTCCACAGAATAGGGAAGAGGCGGCGCGTATTTTTAGCTTCACATGGGTATCACGCAAAGAAACCATACTGAAAGTAATCAACGAAGAGTTGGGCGTGAGCAAATCCACAAAACGCGCACCCTGGTTTGACGGTGAATCTCAAACTGTGACCTGTTTCAAACTGTTAACAATGCTCAAGAGAAGGCGCATTCGTGATTCCGAGCAAGAATATAGAAAAAAAAAAGAAAAACCTAGAAGAAAGAAAAGAGGCAGAAGAAAAAAATATGGTACCTAGACCAAATAGTTTAAATGGACCAGAGCAGATGGCACGATGTATAATAAGGAGGTTTTATTAAATCACGAACACAATCGGAAATCACTTGAACCCCACAAGCGTTCGAGCAAAAAACAAAATGGAAGTTTCCTCGTGAACAAGGAAGGCATTCTCAGCAGATGGAATAATCCCTTCTACGCTTTGCTGGATGGTGGTGACCAGGCTGAGCTCAATTGTGTAAAGATGTCTGGAGAGGAATTTGAGCCGCTCGATGAAAATGAGGTTCAAGTGGCCTTGGAAAAGTTGAATAAGAACAGAGGCTCGGGATCATACAGCCTGCCTCCAGAACTCTTCAAGCCAGCTGCTGAAGACTTGGAGAAATTCAAAACGTTTGATTGCTGTATCACAGACGGAAGAATTGTATGCCGCGTTTATATCAATATGATCTGTTTAAGACTATTATTTGCCCCCTTCCTAGAACTTAGGAACTGGCTCTCGCTTGGTTTAATTCCCCCCTTAGAGGTGGGGTTTGTAAAGAAGGAGTTTGGGAACGGCACACTAATGCCAAGTTGATGGTCAACTTTACAATGATGCCAACATTGTCACCATCATTGAGGAAAGTAGATAACGGATGTCAGGACATCTGGCGAGAATGTCCGAGGACCAAGTTCCGAGGAAGATACTTGACAAAAGGTACTTGGAGGGAGAAGAGTCGATAAACCTAAGCTGTGTTGGGCTGATGGCGTGGCAGATGATGCTCAATCCATTCTGGGCATCCGAAACTGGAGAGCTGCATCACTGCAGAGGTGACTGATGGTCGGGTTCAGGCGGGCTTGCTCACTTGCGGAGTGTAGCGGCAGTAAAGAATAGAAGAAGAAGTAAGCAATTGTTATGGATACAATTTTTAGCTACTAATGGCTCATCAATAAGGAAAGATTGTATTCATAACAATTTAATTTTAGTTTAACTATAACTATTTTTGTCTAGTTCTGGTACAAAGCCACAAAACTGTAGAGGTTTTCAGAAAATTCATTTTTTTTTTTCAGGGATTGGTTCTTTTGATTTTATTTACATAAATTTCGATTGTTGTTCACCAAATCACATTCACTTGATCATGTATTCATCATGTGTATGAAACTGGCAAGTGTAATACAAATAGGATAAAACCACGGGGCAAAGCTAGTTTAAAAATAAAATAAACGGAAAAAAAAGCTTTATTCCAGATAAAAATTCATTAGTTGTTACGTCATTAAAGAGCGAGATCAAATATTAATGGAGCATAAATAAGATACATCAACTACGCCTTAATGATGAACACGTGCACACTAAGTGAGTGCCCACGACTAGTTTGGAAGTGACATTGAAAACAAAATACATCGTAACTAGAAAATTTAATTTAACTTTAGAATAATCACACTTTTAAGTTTTATAATGAAGTTCAAAAAAGCTTAGTGTCTGTACAAAAGATGGAAAGAGATAAACTAATGTTACCAAAATTAATATTGAGTGCGGGTACAAGAAAAATCTACGATAATAGATGAACCAAAATTAATATCAGCATAAAAATATTTGCCAGTGGATGATAGGACGTGTTTATTTTTTCCGAAAGGCCTTGATATTTTCAAATACTTTTCTTTTTTTTTTTTTTAAGATATTACAAACAAGATTCTGTTTGTTATCCATTCAATAACAATTTGTGACGCTTCTGTTTACAATATATTTACTTACTAAGCTTGATTTTTTTTACACGTATTGAGATGAGCCAAGCCAAATCAGAAAAAGTTGCTAGTAAAACATGTATGTTTTTGAAAAAAAAAAAAATTGTTTTGAGCTTTGCAAATAATTGATACATCGACCAAATACTAATGCAAGTAGTTAATATATATAATAATTATTATTGTTATACTTAATACTCTTTCCACTGTACATATTTGAACCACACCTGTCAATTAGGATATTGACAATCAGCTGAGTGTCAGTCGATAGTATCACAAATGACATGAGAGGCATGAAGAACAGCAACTAGCGGTACCTCTGTTGTTTTTTTAAATTTTCCATGTTAGCAGATCCCACATCCATCTTCTTTTTAGTCTCATCCATGTATTTTTTAAGTTTGAGGATTTTGGTCATTTGTCCTAAATTGAGTTTTTCACATTAGTTACTTAAACGTGGTGGTGACAGTATATTCTTCCAAAAGGGTTTTTCCAAGAATCTTTATAAAATAAAACTTAATTTGAAGACTTTTTTTACTTTGAACAAATAATTTTTAAAAAAAGACAACATATTCAGTTTGGCAAAATACAATCGTGGCAGTATTTGTGAGACCAGATCTGGGAGTTAATGCTTCCAAACCTAATTTTGAAATGCGGTATATGGACATAAAAGATAAAATTTCTAAACGAAATTTATTATTTAAATTCAGCCTGTTATCAGTTAACAAATTATTATCGACTGATAAACCTTGCCAAGTTGCCTCCTTTGCTCTCTCCCTCCTCCCTTTCCCACGCCCTTGCTTTAAGGCTGCATAGAGCCTTGAGTTTAGTAGACAACAACTCACCAGTTAAGGGTTAAGAGAAAAAGACGGAAAATTATGGGGACCGATAATCGAGATTTCATAATATTACTCAAATCGCGGGACATCGGTGTGTTTACGGGAAATCTAGGGGAAATTGCATAAAAGAAGAGCTAATACGTATAATTATTAGTCAAAATTGACGAGTCTGCCAAGTAAGAGAGAATACAAAAGCTTTCAAAATGTTAAAAATAAAATCATTTTCATTCGGAGCTCCATATCTTTAAAAATACCTACAACATTAGAAAACCAAACAGAACATAATTTAAAGTAGACTAAATTTTATAAAATATAAGCCCTAATAGACATATTTACGTTCAATAGTTCGCGAGATACACCTTTTTAACTTGCAACATTTTATACAGAATGTACTGTGAATAATCAGAAGTTAGGAAATTTATTTTGAGCAATATATATCTTAATAACCATTCGACGAACAAATGTCTATTAGCACTCAAATTAAAGCTAGTTTAATGGACTATAAAATAGTTTATGACCTTTACCTTCGTAGGAATAATAGTTTTCATGATATTTACAGCTTTTTAAATTGCAACATTTTATACAGAATGTACTGAATAATCAGTAGTTAGGAAATTTATTTTGAAAAATCTATAGAACTCCGAATGAAAAATTATTTTTTTTTAACGTTTTGAAACAGCCGCCATTTTTTATTCCCCCTACCTGTACTTGGCAGACTCATCAATTTCGACTAGTAATTATACCTATTTTTCATTAAAGTAATAAAAAATCGGAGTAAAATAACTGACTTGTTTCTCCTCTTGTGCCCTTGTACTAGTATATTTCCAATGTTTATGTCTAGAGGCCAAATTTCCGTGCAATTGCAACTTTTGTTCACTAATTTTCTACATTTTTAGGATTTTGTGCATTAAATTGAATTTTAAATTTACAACTATCCTTACATTTATAATTTTCCTATTAGGATTTGTATTTAGTTAAATGGCTCACTTGTTCATTTATTCTTATCTAGGCCACTAGTTTGACCTGCTATGGGACTTGGAGACAAACCGGAATACCTAATACAGGAAATCACAATTTGACGCCCATTACAATACAATTAAGTTCTTCAACTTAAATTGTGTTTATAAAAAATTATTGTGTTTTCGAGATCGCAAGTTGAGCTTCAATTGTTATTGAAAATACAAATATCAATTTTACGTTTAAAAAATGTAGGTGTAGGTAGTAGTCATAATTTGTTCTTTATTAATATAATTAGTTTTCCCTAATTTGATCATAACAAAATGAAATTAAAATATCAAGATAATAAATAATTTGGAAACTCGGAAATGTTAAATCTAATGTTTGGAGTTTAATATTTTAAATAATCCTTTCTACGCAGTAGCTTAGTTGAATTTTCAGAAATTTAAAATTGACTTTTCCAATCTTCAATATAGGAATAAAAAATCATTAAATATAGTGACTTTATTTATCAATATGAACAAACAATGAAGGTTTTTATTCACAGTAGTTTGGTTTTTTTTTTTTTTTTAACAAATCGTTCTTACAAATCTGGTTAGTAATTAGCAGAGATGGACAGAAATTAGCTTTAGTTGAAACTAATAGCAAAAATTGTGGTCGAAATGATATTAATGGTTAAATGAATAAGAGTCGTATATATGACATTTTTAGCTATAAAATTCAATTATAGCAAATGCTTGTTCATCTGTAGGTATTTAGCGAGTTTATTTAGATTAAAACATGGTTGATAATTGATATTATCAAAGTCGATAATATATATAATATTGATAATTGAAAGTTGATATTTGCATGATTTGGGTATTTTATTTACTTTATTTTAGACATTTAGGATTGTTATTGCACCATTTTGGACGTTGTGGATTTTTTACTGCACGATCTACAAACTATTTACTTCATTAAAGAAAAATTTAATTGTATATATTATCTATGTATAATATTAGAGTATGGTTCTCATAAATTAACAAAATGACTACAACACCTAGTAACTATTAATTATTTTAAAAAGTTATTTTAGGGACATTAGCTAAGCCGATTCTTTCTAAAATCCATCGAAGTCCAACGTTTTTAGTAGGATCAAAGTTGAAATTTTAAATAATCTCACATTAATTAACATCTATCTTAGACTTTTGTTAGCTAAACACAGAAGAAATAAAAAAAAATAAGACCGTTAAATGAAAGTTTCAAATTACTAAATCACCTTAAAGGCAATTAAACCAGACCAAGTAGGAAAATTTTTGAAAACAAAATTTATGCAATAAGTTTTTATGAAAATGTCTATATTCTGAAAAATGTTAATAAATCTTTCAATGGGAATCATTAGTTCTCAGCGACTTTGACCACGAACCAATTATTTTAAATGCATTTAAACTTATTTCCATCGCGTATTTAGATGAAAACGATGTAGTAGTATCATTTATGATTATAAATATATGTTAAATGATAGAACATTAGGTTTCGCATGTAGAAATTGAGAAATGCATCTGGTGATTAATCGTAATGCAAAGTATGTCATTGAGTAATTATTTTAATTTTATTTATTTTGTTAATCTTAATCAGTTTTACAACCATTGTTAATTTTTTTAATTACTAATTCTTAGTTTCTACTATACTCATATTTTAGGACTTAAAAATGTCTAGTATTATATTTTGAGTAACATATATATTTTTAACAACATTCACGCACTTGCCTGTTTCTTATTTGTAAAGATATGGTTATTTTCATCTTCCTTCGTTTAATTTTAAAACCTCCTCCAATTTCTTTCTTAGATCAGAGGATTCCAGGCAAATTAGGAGTACGTTTAAATATTTTAGCAGTCTTATAGCATACTTGAAGTATTTTTTTAAACATTTTTATGTTCTGTTTAAGAATATTTATTGTTTTACTGCATATTTTGCGGTTTTTATTGCGAATTAAAAGGTACATTTTACAACATAATAACCCAGTCCTTGGTTATTACATAATAAAGACGTTAAGGCAGGGAATTGAAGTAATGTTTCAACCTCAATCAGAATGGGCGGGGGGTTGGAGTGCAAAAGTTGTACGAAAATTAGAAACAGCGATATCTCGGTTCATAATTTTAGAAATTAATATCTATCTACATTATAAATTATAATAACACTTTACAATGATATTGTGCAGAATTTTCATAAAATTAGTTTAAAAATTGAAGAGAAAAATATTATATGCGTAATTTCCAAGATAGACTCTAATAAATTTAATGTGAATAAATAACCAAGATGAAGTTACAGTTAATTTTAAACTAAACTCCTGATTATATAATTGCATGATTGGAGCGAGAAACATTGATTAGTGGAAGGTTACGTTGTTGTTAACTGGGTTGAGTTTATTTAAATGTTTAAAATGACAGATGTATCTGTGGATGACGAAGACTATTTGGAAGATGCACTCAACGAATTCCTTAATTACCCTAGAGAAGTGCAGGAGGCTATAGAACAAGTTGTACCCAGCAATGACCCTTTGGATCAGCCAGATTTTAATCCAGTAGATTATATTAATTCACTTTTTCCAACCGAACAGTCCCTTTCCAATTTAGATGATGTTGTAAATAAAATGGAAAACCAGATCAGAATGATTGATGAAGATATACGCTCTGTTGTTAGGGGACAAACTAATGTTGGACAGGATGGAAGAGCGGCTTTAAAGGAGGCCCAAATGGTTATTAGACATCTGTTTACTCAAATAACAGAAATTAAATGTAAGGCAGAACAGTCAGAAGAAACTGTTCGGGAGATTACAAGAGACATAAAACAGCTCGACTGTGCCAAAAGGAATCTAACAGCTGCAATTACAACTCTACATCATCTGCATATGTTAGTGGGTGGAGTTGAAACTCTGAAGACTTTGACAGCTAAAAGACAATATGGAGAAATTGTAATGCCACTCCAAGCAATAGTTGAAGTCATGAAGCACTTTGAAAATTATACGGACATACCTCAAATAAAGCAGCTCGCAGATCAGGTAAAAGAAATACAAGCTTCCTTAGCAAGTCAGATAACATCTGATTTTCATGATGCATTCACTGGACCTAATAGTAAAACATTTGTTCCCAACAGGCAATTAGCAGAAGCTTGCTTAGTGATTTCTATCCTAGATCCAAAGGTTAAAAAAGACTTATTAAAATGGTTCGTTAATATACAATTGAGTGAATATGGTATTTTGTTTCGGGAAAGTGAAGATAATTCTTGGCTAGACAAACTAGATAAGCGTTATGCATGGTTTAAGAAACATCTATTACAGTGTGAAGATAAATTTGGTGCCATGTTTCCACCTAATTGGAATGTCTCAGAGAGGATAACAGTAGAATTTTGTAATATAACAAAATCAGAGCTTGCCAAAATAATGGGTAAACGTAAAAATGAAATAGATGTTAAACTTTTACTTTTCGCAATCCAAAAAACTACTGCTTTTGAAAGTTTATTGTCTAAAAGGTTTTCTGGAGTGACATTTAATGAGGATTCTGTTAATGCCAGTGCTCAACAACCAAATATGAACACAATTAGTGAGCAGTTTGAGATGGACAGTTCAAATGATACAAATGATGAGAGTGAAAAGAAGTCAACAGGTAAACCAACAATATCTTCACCATTCAATGGTATCATTAGTGAGTGTTTTCAGCCCTATTTATATATTTACATAGACAGTTTAGATAGAAATCTCTTTGAATTAATGGATAGGTTTATTGTTGAAGGAAAAGCAGATCTAAATAAGGGTCTAGGTGTTCCAGGAACCTCTGTAGGGGTGTTACGATCATGTGCTGATTTGTTCATTTTTTATAAAAAGTGCTTAGTACAGTGTACTCAACTAAGCAATGGAAATCCAATGTTGGCGTTAGCTACTACTTTCCAAAAGTACCTCCGTGAATATGCTTTTAAAGTTCTACAAAATAATTTGCCTAAATTGGGCAGTGTTACAAATTCATTAACTACAAGTGTAACTAATATTACCAGAGATTTGAGAGATCTTTCAACAGCTGCAGGATTGATTCAAAACTTTCTCAAAGAAGGAGACAGTACCCGTTTTAACAAACAAGAACAGGCTAGGATTTGTTGTATACTGACCACAGCTGAATATTGTTTAGACACAACACAACAACTAGAAAAAACTTTAAAGGAAAAAATCGACCCATCTCTCTCAGAAAACATTAAGCTTTCACAGGAACAAGATATATTTCATTCCGTTATTTCAAACTGTATACATCTGTTGGTTCAGGACTTGGAAATGGCTTGTGAACCTGCTCTCACAGCCATGACTAAAACACAGTGGCAAAGCGTGGAAACAGTTGGTGACCAAAGTCCTTATGTATGCGCCATAACAGGACATTTGAAAACAACAGTACCTGTAATTAGGGATAATTTAGCATCCTCAAGAAAATATTTTACCCAATTTTGCATCAAATTTGCAAATTCATTCATACCTAAATTTATTCAAAGTATATACAAGTGTAAACCACTAAGCACTGCTGGTGCGGAACAGTTATTACTAGATACACATATGTTGAAAACTGTTTTACTCGGTCTTCCTTTGATTGGCTCTCAGATAACGAGAGATGCTCCACCTAGCTTCACTAAAGTAGTTATAAAAGGTATGACCCGTGCTGAAATGATATTAAAGGTTGTTATGAATCACACCGAACCTGATACTGCCTTTATTGATCAATTTCTAAAACTTCTTCCTGAATCAGACATTCAAGAATTTCAGAAAGTTTTGGATATGAAAGGATTGAAGACAACTGATAAAAGCCATCTGGTTAATATGTTTCGACAACGACAACCAGCCTCTGCCAATGCCCAGCCTGTTCTGGTCAGCCCTAAACATGATACTAGTAACATGAAAAAACTAAACACATTGATTAAAAAAAACTTTTAATTCTCTACTCAGCTTATTGTATATACTAGAATATTTTAATTTAAAGGTTTTTTTGATATTAGATTATGTATCATTGATGAAATAAGTACTGTTTCAGACCACATAAAGAACACAAAATAAATTCTGGAGTGGGCATAATTATACAAGAACAGAAAAAAAAATGCTAAGATTTATTTAATTTAAAATAAATTAACTGACAATTGACAAATAATTGTTATAAATTAATGTGGCATGTAGTTGTAAATTATTTTTTGGAAGATGTTATGATTATTTTTATGATTTTGTTAAATAAACTATCAACAAATATTGTAATTAACAAGTATTATAATTAGTTGAAGCTTTAAACTGTGATTTTTATGAGTAGGTAAATATTTATTTTATATTATATAATATTTATTGAATGAGCAGAATTTTATATTATGTATTTAATTTTTGTCATATAAATATGAATATCTCAGCTTTTGATTATAGTAAAATTATTTAAATTTTATAGCTTTGAATCAAAATTGTTTACAAAATTTTAAAGTCAATATATATATATATATTTATTGTATAATATTCATATTATATTTTATGTTTAACTGTAAGTATGAAATATAAAACACAAAACATTCCTTGATAAATATATTTATTTCTACAATTTTTTTCTATTCCATTGACAAGTCCATTATTATATTTTTCATCTGTTAAAGCATTTTTACAGTTGATGTCACAAAAACTACATTATTTCACCAGCTAGTGAGAAGGTAATTATTTGAACTAGACAATAAAGCCCTAAAAGATTAAGATAATTTTTAAAGAATTATTTAATAGATTACTATTGTTTACTTAAGAAATGAAAGTAATCTATTGTTGAAAGTACTAGATGTGATTTATCTTTGTGAGAGTTCGTCAAATATTGATAAGGACATGGATATCTTACAGAAGGATTTTTGACATCCTTTGTGTCAATGGCCTTGAAGGCAAGTTTCTAATTATAGACGGAGTAACCTTTTATACAAATCAATTAATTCTCAATCACGAAAATCGATAGTCATTAATGATATTTTTGTAATAACAAAATAGAATTTGATTAAGCGCGGGATATTCGAGAATTTCATTAAATTGGTAGCACTTTACCTTGTAAGGATTCGGAACGTAATCACAAGGCGGCATTTCTGGAGCTTCGATTTCTGTTAGCACCATTGTCCGGAGAAAAATCTTGAACGGACTTCCTGTTCCTGGATGAAAATGAAACAAAAAAAATCAATTATAGATGACTGAAATTAATGATTCAAATAAATAAATAATTTAATTAAATTTCATGTTTAAATAGTAGAAATTCAGTATAACAGTAAATATTTAGATAGGGTTGGAAACGCTTATTTATCAATAAACAGTTCATTGAATACTATCAGTCGCACTCACGTGATTTGGGTATGCAGTATTATCTGCATATAAATATATTTTTATTTATTAATAAAAAATAGGCATATGTTTCTCGTTTAATATTTTTACATTTTTTTTGTTTATGAAATATTTAATTTTATAATAATGAAATAACTCCTACCTGTCAAATGAGCTTTCCTGAGCATTGTTGCACAATTAAAACACTGCTTATATGTTGAAGAAAGGTATGAAATTGTATAAAACAACTACCACTGTGACAAGAATAAGAATACTGCTCCGCTGGTTTAATGCACTAAGACCGAGAGTGCAGGGGGCACTTGTCTGAAAGCAATAAGAGCTCTGCAAGAAATTCATATAATGAAGAGCTTCCCGCTGGCGGGTCCTTGACTGGATCGAATCTGATTGGCCGGCTCTCAGCTGAGCTAGCCTGTCCTCCGTATCATGGCTGAGGACGATGGGGCAAACGGTAGGGATTTGAATTATTTCAGTAATAAAACAAAAGGAAAGGGTTCCGAGTCGAATGACAGCAGTGAGGAGAACGAAGAAGCCGCTATCGCCCTCGACATCGGTCTCGGCAACAACAATCAACACAAAAGTAGGAATCTACCCGTGGAAGGGGCATTCAATGCAGGTTATCAATTATATGTTTATAATACATTCTCTAGTCGATACCATTAAAATATCATCATGTTCATATTGTTTTCATTTTTTTATCCGATGATTCTTCTCATTTAAGTCGTTTATTCTCTACTGGTATCTAAAATCTTAGTGTAAAAGTTCTTACTGAATTAACACTACAGAAGTATCTAATAATCCCAGTTGAGGTTTTAATAAAATTGGCTGAAATCCTTATTATTTGAAAGATCTGATATTATAATTGTTAATTTTGAAGCATGTATACTCATCCCCATATCTCTCCCATTTATCAACTATTCATGCTATCTTCGTAAAAACCAATCTTGTACAAACACATTTAAACAATGCTATCAAAGAAACAACTAGAGAGAAAGCATTCATAAAAACTTTAAACATTTCATACAAGTGTATGGATTTTCCCATTCTAGGTTAGATTTATTTGCCCAAATAACTCCAATGATTGTTGACATGAACTGTTTTGATATTTATCATAGTTTATGTGTGCCTCTTTGCTAATAAAATTATGACACAATATGGCTTGCTCATTTGTTCTGATAATTATTCAGCAAGAGCCAGTAATGTTCGGGAAACATGAAAATGTTCTACATGTTAAAAGTTGGTCTATTATATATATTTTTCTAAATTATTTATTAAGCCTTTTTGTTTAGTATTGCATATTTATACACTAGTTTTTCATTTATTTTAATAATCCCAGTTGGCTATTAATGAACTTCTCTTAAAATTCTCACTCATTAAAAAATCTGATTTTAATGTAGGTAAGGATAAGCATGTGTACACAGCCCTTCTATATTTCCAAGTATTCGTGATATCTTCCTATCAACAAATTATGTCCGACCACATTTAATCAAAGCTGTTAAAATAAAAACTAGAGGGAAATATTTTACATAAAACATCAGATTTGAAAGAAGTAGATTGTCCTATTAAACAGTAGATTTTTTTTTAGTTCCTTAACTTTACTCATTGTTGATATGAACTGTTTTGGAATTTTTCGTAATTTGGGCACGCCTTCAAAATTAAAAATAAAAAGAATAAATGTACCTCTGAATCTTGAAATGCACCCATTAGAGTTTTGACTCATTTAACAGTTGAACTATCATAATTATTTTTTAAATTAGTCCTTAAACCTTGTTGCTTAGTATTGTATATTAATAAAATACAGTGTTTCATTTTACTTAATTTTTATTAGAAATGATATAATTTTATATGACCTGAATGAAACATATTTCAATGAATGAGTGGATAATCCATTGCTTTATGTAATTTGTGTTTATAGTTTTAAATATGAAACAATCTGATTGAACCAATACCAGTTAAACAAATCAAGAGGAATATAAAAATGAGAAAATCTATTTGATTCCCCCCTTTTTTTTATATATATAAAATTTACAAGCTAAGTTTCCATATAATGTTTATTCTAATTCTTTTTAACATTTATCCTTCTAAATTTATCATTCATTATTTATATTTGGTTTCATCTTTAAGTTCAAATTACTCTTATTACTTTTAGTCATATATTGCTATGTTCGTTTATTCATATTCTAATGTATCCTTTTTTTTTTCTTTTTTTTTTTTGTTATTAATAAAAGCGCTAGTTTACAAAACAATCTCCAACACCAGGAGTTCAATAAAATTCATAGCTCACTTATACAGAATGGTACAGTTAGTATACCTCTTTGACTTCCACCATAAAGGATCCATTTGGAGGGTTTTTTGTTCATTTTGAGTAAGGTGAAGTTGACAGCAAGTAGGTTTTGAAGTTTCTACTATTGGAACATGAATTGTAAACTAGTACTTTAATTAAATATTGAAGGAGCTATTGTAAATATAAAAATATTCAGACATTTTAAAATAAATTAATAAAAGTCTAGTTAAGTAAATGGCAGATTTGCAAAATTAGTTTTTGGTTTGTTTTTTAAAATTAATTCTATGCATATAATTTAATATTTTAATTTAAAATGAACATGCTTTCACAATTCATTAATTTAAAATGGAAATGTAGGATGCTTATAATATAACCATAAATTTAAAAGCTACTGCATAGATTTGGTAGGTTGTGCTATGAATAATATGATATAAATCAGATAATTATCTTTTTTTTTTTTTTATAAAATAGCTTTATTTCATTATAATTTTATTCATTATTTATTCGTTTATTCAAAATAGTTTCATTATAAAGTATAAATTTATATTTATTCAGTAAATGAGTAAAAGTGAAGTATTATATTTCCATTTTCTCTCTTTTTCTGTCTCGGTTTTGAGCTACTTGAACGAAATACATTACTGTCATAGAAATTTGAAGAGAAATACTATAAGTAAATGCAATATAAGCTTCTATTAAATTCAGCCTGATATTTCTTTGATGCGCGGTCATATGGGCTCAAGCTAAAAATTTGAATTTTTCAGGAGAGGAAAAACGAAGTTTAAAACATTATGTAAGATCTAATTATTGATATTTTTGTAATTGTTATTTTTACAAAACAATATAGTAGTAAGTCTATCTTGTTATTTTTATAAAACAATATAGTAGTAAGTCTATTTGAAGCATAAAGACCTTATTGCCAACCTGTAGCTCTGATTTGGTGTTATAATACGACATACCACATGATCAAAAAGTGACTTAAGCCCTTATGGCCGAACATCAAAGATTTGTTTTGGTAAAAGAATTAGAAGAAAATGATTAGTGAATCTTATATCATCAATAGTTTTAGTTGTGTTTATTGTTCTTTCATCATGTGTTTACAAAAAAAAAAAAAAAAAATACAGGTTTTTATTTGTATCTATTTTCTTGTGTTTCTACTTTTTGTTTATTTTCACTAGTGCAGGAGTGAGTAATAACTTAATTATAATTTGTTAAATAAATTCTATTTATTTAGTTTTTTTTTAAATGTTACTAGGCCCGTAGGTTATTTGATAAACAATTTTGTTTCATATTTAGTTTGAATGAGTCATTTGAGCAGCTTCAAAAAAGTAAACTCTAAAATAGTGTCTTGACATAACTATTACTCGTATTCATAATTATTTTATTTTAATATATACTCTGTTATATATTATTGCTATATAACAAGTTCTGCTACTTGTTGTATTTTTCACGTAAAATGGACAAAACTTATCCTAACCATTAAATTTGGATGTTAAACCCAGCTTTAAAACAAATAGAGATGAGATGTTTCCTAGATGAATAATTCATTTATATTTCAAGGTTTTAATACTTAATTGATTTTTTATTTATATTAATGTATCAAATAATTTTTTTTCTCAGTTCCTAAAGATGTAATTGCTAAATACACTGTTAATTTGAAATATTATATTTATAATAAATATAACAATTATAACTATAAAAATTGAAAGGCTCTAGCAGAAAAATTATGAGGTTTCATTTTTCAGATATTAATTTTCATGATTTCAGATTTCTTTCTGCGTAGTTTTCAAGATCTAAAAACATTCTTAGCCCAATTTAAAAACCAGGAACAATAAAAAGATTATCTTAGGAAGTTTTAGTTTCCACTTCCACTGAGTTCAGACATAATTAAACTTTATAACACTAAGACCATTAAAAAAATATTTTTTTTACTGTGTAGAGTGATAATTTATTTCTAACAGAGGATTAAAGACAAGAGAAAACAAGTACAACTTCCAGTGTTCTTTGCAAGCATCAGCATTCGGTGACATGAACGTTTCATGTACTAAGCATAATGTTGGAATACTGCACATGTCAGACTGGAGGGACTGTATACATAAAAATATAGAAGTTTTTTTTTTTATGCTATTTTATTTTTTCATATTTTATTTTGGTTTACATATTTTTTAAATATTTTCTTACCTCTTGTTCATGTTCTATGTATACCATTCTGTTTTTCAAATTTCCCCTTCATTTATCTAATCCTACTGTATTTAAGTCATTAAATTCAAAAACTGGCCAAGTCCTTTTTACAATTACTTTTTTCATTTAACAGTTCCTGTACAAGATTATATAGTGTTGGAAAGGGATTCCTCTTAAATTAGTTAAAATATATTGAATTTAACTGATTATTGGAAAAAATAATTTCACGTCATGTTTAATCTAATATAGACAATGTCAAAGAAAATTATATATAATAAAAAAAAATTAAAATGGCTTGTATGGTTTATTGAGAGGTTTATTCTATGTCTCATTTGTTCTTTCCTTTTCTATTATTGGTATATCTTGTTTGAAAGCCAACAACTTTGTTTTGAACATCGGCTCACATTAAGGAAGTAAATAACCTTATTGTATGTTTAATTTCTTATCACACCACCTTCCCCTTCCTATCTTATTCTTGATTTCATCTTCTTTCTACTATATCCAAATCATTACATAATTATCAATCTTATTTTTACAGCCTGTAGCAGTAGCGATTCAACGAGGAGGGAAGAGAACCCTTTTTCATTTAAACACTTCCTGAGCCGAGAATCACATGGTGGTGCTCGGCCCAAAGTTTATCCTACTCCTACGCCTCCACCTTCCCCCTCTCCGAGGTTGATGTCAGGGTCAGAAGTGACTTCTGGTCTTCCTGACTTTGTACAAGACCACCTGGTCATTGAGCAATGCTATCTGTCATCAGGACTTGCGCAGCAGCACCTATCTGTTGACTTGGATAGCATTTCACAATTTGCTGGGTAAGTCAAACTGTCTTATTCCTAGGACATTTTCATTATTATTAATTTATAGTGATATAATGTTGTTTATTATATTTATACTATGGACTTGTGATATCTTAAGAAACCAAGTTCCTTCCTATAAGTTACATCATAAAAAAAAATTTTTAGTTGATTTCTGCCAAATATTCTTCATTACTGTTATTATTTATTTGAAATTAGTAATTTTTTGATCAATTGGCTTATAAAGTAAAATTGATAAAAAAAAATTATTGATCTCATTTTCCTTCCTTCTTCATTTTTTTTAGGATTCTTCTTATTTATTTATTTTAATTAAAATCAGTTAAAAAAGATCATGTATCTTCATCACTAATTTTTGATCATTTACTTATTAATTTTCCCATTTTTGGACTCAAAATGTTGTATAACAAAAATAATATAGTTACATTTTTATTTTATTTCAGAATGTTTTAAATTGATCCTGTTTTATGTATATACAAATAAATTATAATTACCTTATTTTATATAGTAGAACCCAGTTCTTCTGGAATAATTTGGCTATTTTAGTGCTAGTTCACATAACATGAAATTGCAAATAAGAAATTCTTTATATTTATGACATTTATTAAAGTAATGAACGGAAATGTAGTTTGTTTGATAGAGGTTACTATTGACTTCCTTTTACCAACATGTGCTATGCTATGAAAAACCACTGCAAAACACTTTGTTAAATTATAATAAAACAGATAAAATAGGAAAACAAATGTGTCTACATTAAATGAGATAATACAGAAATAAAATTCATAGTTTGCTTACACATACATTGCTTACTACAAATCAGAAGAAGGGCTTCTATTAAAATTTTCTGTTTTCACAAGAAAGGGATTGAAGGAGCATTACAAAATTACCTGCTGTGTGGCTATAAACTACTTTTTATTATTGAACATTGATAATAATAGCAGTATGTAAATAATTGTTTTTATTGTTACCACTAATTGTTGGTTTTGAACAATGTTTTTAATGTATAACCAACTGATATTTAATTAAAATACATCTAGCAGCAATTTCTATTCAAACCTTTTCATAAAGTTAAAACCAAAAATACTTGTAATTTTAATATTCATTAGATTTGACCATAATATGTTATTTACTTATCAATTGTAACTTAGATTAAAAATTATTAACTGGATCCTAGGGAGTATCACAACTACAGTTCTGGTCAGGACCTTCCATTTGATTTGACATCTCGTCCTGATTTAGGGCAACAACCTGAAGTTGGTACATCAAAAAGTCTTCCTGATTTTCTTTCTGATGGACCTATTAGAAATGAAAGAGGGCAGCCTACTCCTTCTCCATCAATAAGTCCTGAGCGTCGTACCAGTTCGGTATGTGAAATTTATGAAACTATCTTGTAATAAAACATTCAAGTAATCTTTTTGGTTTTTAATAGACCATTAATAGAAACCATGGATACAATCTAAGTTCTAAAAAACTACTGTTCTAACATCATTGTTCAATCTCATCCAAAATTTATACTAACAATATTTCTCCCTCTGGCCAGCCCTTAGTTGTTGAACTATTTATTTAACAGACTAGTTACTGAAAGTGTCAAACTCATTGGAGTATTTGTACTTGAAAAATTGTAGTAACCATTTTGAAAACTACCTAACCTAATAATGGTTTAGTTATATCATATTTTTTTTTTTTTCAAAAATAGTGGAAGAAACTGGACTTTATTGATTTATTTCATGGGAAGGCAGGGTGGCTCAGTGAGTAAGGTTCTGTGTTATGAGCTACCAGAACCCGGATCAGAATCTGGTTGCGACAGAAAATTATTTATTCTGTTACTGTAGCCATGAGTCAACTCTGTGGATTTGGGTGCCCTCTTGGGTCCAGACAGCCTCTATAAAGTGGATAACCTTAATTGGGGAAAAATCTGAAGGTTGAGCATGAGCATTTTCTGGGTTTCTCTGTCTGCTCAAGAGTGTTAAATAATGTGCTATAATCAAACAGTTATCATGTATTTATTTTCAGTTCATATGCTAATTTTTTTTCCAGTATGAAGGTTTTTTTATATATTTATATTTACAAATGGAATTATTTGTTTATATTATATTCAAGTACTGTAGATGGGTACTTCATGGACTCACAAAGAAGTAGAAACATTGTAAAGTTCTTCAGGAACTATCTCAAATGATGCTATCTGGTGTAGAGGCAGTGAATCATGTCTGTTTTTTTTTTCTTAATTTAATTTTTAACTGTTGCTGGTCCTCAAAAATTAATAATGCCAGGCTGAGAACGAATGACGTAGTACTAAGTTGAAAATAACACCCTCTTCTAAAACCTCCAAATGATAGTTTGGTTTGCAAGATAAACTTTATATACATTTAAATATAAAATAACTGATTCATTTATGAATTCTAATTTATTCATTAATTTTTGTTTTTATTCACTTCCTTTTCTACAAATTTTCACAATTACTGCAAAATTAAAACAAATTTATCATTTATTGTTCAAATATTCTCTTAACAGATATATA
>NW_027111449.1:890317-892833 GCF_000696795.3 Halyomorpha halys
TATATAATCATATATATATATGATGGTAATAACATGATAAACAGATTTTAGCTAATAATAGTTCCTCAAACATAATTAAATTCATTGATTATACATATAATAAAAAAAGGCTCAAAATTACAATCATACACTAGCAGTAGTGCTCTGTGCTGCGTTATTGTGACTACAAAGTTAAATATTTGTGTAAACACTTTATTTTTATTTATATATGTTGATTAAAACTCATTAAAAATATAAATGGAGAATTCACCATTATTAATTTTCAGTTAGAAGCTACAATTTTACCTTCTTTTTTTTTCTAATTTTCAGTTACAAATCGAAAATGAAAGGCTGAGGAGAGAATTGGATGTCTTAAGAAGACAACTGAGTGATCAAATAGTGAGGTAAATTTTATGAAACCTTCTAGGTTTGTTAAAAATTAATTAATTAATTTAATTGTCAACTTTAACTGGCTTGTGACAGCAGTGGCACTGGTTCAAATTTGGCCTTGGGGGTCGACTTTTATTTCTGTGCCGGTCCCATAATATGAAAACTTGGCTTATTGCTTTTTATAAAGAATATGTACAAAATTTCAAATTACCGTTATTATTTTTTAAGATTTAAGTAATCATTTCAGCAGATAATTTTGTAACTAGCCTTCATAATAGTAAATCTAATAATTAATTAATAAATAACAATAACAATCTATTAATAAATATTTTTAAACATTGTGCGACTAGATTTTTTATAATTCTATATTCGGAATATGGTAAGAATTTTATTTAAGGCAAGGAAAAGTCAGGGAATCCAACTTTTAGATTCTTCTAAACTCTCTGTATAAGATGGGTAAAAAAAATTGTAGATATTTGGAATTTTCAAGAAAAAGTCTAGAATTGGTCAGAAATTTCAATCACTTAAATTGGTAAACACCATGAAGTAAATTATTAAACGATCAGTACATATGAAATTACGACCTTAGAAATTATCTGTAATGTTGTATGCTTTAGATACAAGTTTCAAGGGATATCAAGCCACATGGGTTTGTCAGGAAATGAGACAGCTAATGTAATGTAGGGTTGAAAGTTTAGGAAAAACTGTGGAAGAGAATTATGGAGGATCTGTCTGAGGTATGAGTCCATCTCTTTACCAGTCGAAACTGTCACTTGGAAAGACAGCATTAGACATTCCTTGTAATTGTAATGGTTTACGATTTTATTTATGTAGATAGACAGAAAGCACTCTGAAAGTTTATTTGTATGAAGGCAAGTGATGTATAGAATTTAAATTAAAAACAAGAATTTTCTATATATTTTTAAAAATTGTAGAGTTTTTATTTGTGCATCTGAATGATTACTATTACACTTTTAGCAAATAGGTAATATTCACTCATTGACGAGTTATGAAAAAGTTATATTAATAAAATACTTTCAATTATTGTTATGAAAAATGTCTAATTACTTGTATTTTTTTAGATCTGAAACATTGGAAACTGAGTTGAGTTTATTGAAGGAAAGAGACCGTTCTGGTTTGGAAAATTTGATCGAACAGTTGGAAGACAATTTGAGGAGAAGTAGGGTATGCCTATTGTTTTGTTTTTGCACATCATCAACTACTGTTCTAATTCTAAAGTTTTCATTATTTTTTTCCTAATTAACTCATTCTGGTTCATTCAGTTGTTTATTTGAGTTAATTTTTTTCTTATAGTACAGAGCAGATTTATTTACAATTTTACGATGACCTTAAATATGTTGTCATTTTTATTAATTCCTATCCCTCAAAGATAATTTTTTTTTTCTATCATCATTCAATTGTGGCTGTTTTATTGAACTATCATTATGGTACTAATAACAGTTTTGTTTATATCAACAGTTTCATGCTTCTCTCATAAAAATATTTATCTTATGCATTTATTTAAAGGAAGTGATTAATTATGGATTCTAAAATCAATTTTTTTTTGTTTTATTTATTCTTAATTAAAAATTAACTAAAGTCTTAATTTAAAACTTTTATTTAATACAAATGGTCTGTCATTTCCTATCCCCATGCATTTTTAAATTGAATATTTGCAATCTAAGTCATGTAATAACTAGAGAAGTAGGAATCTCACATGTTATACTGTTATGTGATTGTAAAGAACAGTGTTTTCCAAAGTTTAGTACATGTAACCCCTGGAGTATTTGAAGTTGGGTGGGACTACACTCTTCATGGGTTTTGGCTCCGCTCTGTGCAACAAGGGATTTTATGACTTCATAAAAACTTTGTCGCATTTTGTCTTTTCTAACTTCATATCTACTTTTTTACTAGGTGAAATTATAAGAGAGATACAAAAGATATCAAAAGTTTGGGAAACACTGTTCTAGAATGTAGACATTTTGATTTCTGGCTTATAAATTCATTTTTATTTAACAGTTTACTATTCAAAGAGCGTGTTAGTATGTGAGTTCTTTGTAATCGTTGCTTACTGTTTCAGAAAAGAGCTGATGAAGCAGAAAACAGAGCTAGTAAATTAAAAGTAGAAAACAACGCCCTTAGGGTAT
>NW_027111449.1:892883-894104 GCF_000696795.3 Halyomorpha halys
TTATATTTTATTTTAACTAAAAATTCATTTTGGGATTCTAGTGTGAGCTTGAAACATTTCGAAGTGCGAGGGGAGGTCGAGGAGAAAGTGCTGCTTCTTCTTCTGCTCAACAGACTGATAACGAACGGTTAGCGAGTCAGTTGAGGAATGCAGCAAATAATGCAGAGCTGTCCCTAAGGTATAATTACATTTATAGCTATTGCTATTGCTCAGTTTGGAAATAAAGTTATTTTTAAAAGTTTGGAGGAGCCTAAGTAGGCACAGATAGAGATTAAATAGTGCTTAGAATAATAAAGCAAGCAGAGGATCCATTAGCAGTGAATTGATCAAAATTTGGTTTAGAGCTTTTCATGTTTTTTATTGTTGGAGGAATTCATTCATGAAGTATTGTAGGTCATGAATTCAATTTTTAAACCTTTAAGATATTCTTGGAAAAGTGGAAACTATATATGACATTAGTGCTAATTAATAATAAATTTCTTTATAATTATTAATATTTTAAATGCCTGAACATTTTTTAAAGCTGTTGAAAGTATCTCCAAAAATATTAATAACTTATACTATGGTTAAGTGATTTGAGAAAATGGTTAATTAAAGAATTTATGAATAGCTCATTTAGTATTTCATTTATTTAGTTCTTATTTCATTATGTTATCAGAGAGTAATTTTATATTAAAATCATTATTTTTCTTTTAATTTATCACTCCTGTTAATTGTAATAAATGGATCTATACTCTGCCTTATATGTGATCATTATATTTTTTTTTTTCTAGGCATTTGTTGATTGGAGTTGATAATCTTAGAATATTGGCCGCTAGTATCGAAATACAACCGCAACAACCGATAGGACTGAGAGTATCATCAAGCGAGGATAGTCAGGATGATGAGCCTGGTCCAGCTTTATAGGTAACCTTAATAATTTGTATCTTGTAGCATGAGTGAACCATTCTTTTTTTTTATATTTTGAAATATAACATAAGTTTTACTAACTTCAATTAGCCATCCCTCATTTATCCAATAGTTTCTGTTAACTGTCCTTTAAAATAGGGATTCTTGTATTTAAAAAAAAAAAAACTATTAACATAAAGTTGATGTATAGGAAGATGGTCAGGGTTGCGGTCAGAGGAGAAACAAAAATAGTTTACAACTGTTTATTTTCCGACGTTTCGCCCCACTTTGTAGGGCTGTTCAGAGCAAACGGGTGAACAGTCAATCGTGACT
>NW_027111449.1:894154-928881 GCF_000696795.3 Halyomorpha halys
TGACTGTTCACCCGTTTGCTCTGAACAGCCCTACAAAGTGGGGCGAAACGTCGGAAAATAAACAGTTGTAAACTATTTTTGTTTCTCCTCTGACCGCAACCCTGACCATCTTCCTATACATCAATTTTTTATGGTCAACTATATATACATATATTAACATATAGGTAGGAAAATAATTATATAACATACAATAATACAAAAAATAATTTAATAATATACACACCATATTTAATCAGATAAAAATTATTTTTATATTGCAAACGTGTTTAATTTGTTTATACTAGAATCAATTGATTGTTATTTATAGTTTAAGATATTTTTGTAATTATTTTACCATAAGAGTAAAAATCAATTTATGTTAACTATTTTTATTTTATCAGTTTTAGATATTGAAGGTTACCATGAGTACGGAGGAACCTGAAGGCAGACTGATGTACAGAACGTGGGTGTTTGACGGAAGGAAGTGATTTTAACTAAAGCGAGTTCTCATTTAAGGTGCTGTCAAATGTATAAATTGTTTTACCTGTTAGAGTTTGGCTCTTACGTATAGGATAACTCCTTTTAAACACCTCTATGTAATTTAGTTTGTAATTTATTTAAGATAATTTATTTCACTCGTGTAATAATATTTGTATATAGAATTTTGAAAAAATAAACTGTATTTCAAAGTAAAATAAATAATTTATGTTAAAAAAAAAAATCACTCTTCCCTAACTACAAATTATTTTAACCAGATTCAATCTCATGAAAATTTTTTTATTTGTACAATCAATAAAAGTTAGTACAGAGAATGAATTAACAATGATAAGATGTTAAGGCGCATCGAAGAACATTCAATGCCTCGATAGTTCTCTTCCTAACCTAAATGAGACAAGACAATCCTCCTGTTCCCATCTTATCTCGCACACAGTTCATATTTAATTATTCTGTTAATGTTGAACTAACCAATGCCATTTACCAAGTCCAATCTATATTTTCATAAAACTTTTTGGCTCATTTCCTGCTTTTAATAAATAATTTACTTACATAAAGTATTTTTATTTGTCATTAAATAAGGAATATCCCTAATTCTAGTATTCCTGTTTCCTCTTAAACTTTGTTTATTACAAAATATTGTAGTCACAGATACTTCTGATGTGTCACCTAAATTAGTTTTTATTACCTGTTCTTTTGTGCCGTCATTTGTGACATACGAAAGGGGTTTATTATCTTTTCTTTGACCCCCTTCTTGGTCATTCATTTCTGATATGGGGAGGGGGTTATCTTTAGCGTACCAACCTATTCTAATGGCATGGTAGGGGGTCAGGTTTTCATTTTGTTGGCCTTCCACAGAAATTTAAGTTGACCCTCCAGGCCAGATTTGAACCTGCCTCTACTCGCGGAGCTACAGACGGCCCTAAAGAGAGGGGTTTATCTACAGGTAACCATCCTATTTGTAACCAGAGTGTGTAAGGGGTCAAGTTTTCATTCAACTGGTTTGATTCAAACTTGCGAGGTTGCTAAGGTTATGCCTTAACTTCCTCGGCTACAAATCACCTTTTTTTTAAATGTGTTTGGCACAGAAGCACAGCGGCCAAAAAGGCCTATTGTACACCATATAATATAATACCTTAGTTTACACCTGTTATATATTTAGCCACACCAAGCTAACTTAACTTCAAGGCATAGTAAGTAGCCCACGTTTACTTCATGGAGCAATTTTAATGCGTTTTAGATACGTATTTTAAGTAATGAATTCGTTCTTTTGAATAGACCAATAATAAAAAAATTGAGGTGATATATTTTATTATATATACAATGAAAGAAACAAAACCTAAGGTTATGAAGACTACCAACAACTTATTTTCCATTGTGTTTTTTAGTTGGTTATGGAAAACTTTTTTATTGTAAGGGATTGAAGATAATTAGAATTAATTGTTAGTAGTTCAAAAAAAAAAAAAAAAGGAATATTGATATGGCATTTAGTTTGTTTTTCTGGTCTAAATTAATGTTTTTTTAGCACTTAGACCATTACCAGTATTTATTCCTCAAGTGTACTTGAAATTTCCTCATAACTATTAAAAAAATACTAGTCGGCATAAATAAATATTTTTTTGTTTATTTATGTTGTTTCTTTGCTGACAGCACTCCCCGACCATCTTCTCCAATCAATTAAAAAATACTATGTGCTATCATAATTTTTACTAATCTGAAAAAGATGTTGGTACTGAACATTGTATTTCCACTTGGTATTCTTTAGCATCTTGAACTATATAAATTAACCACACTAGTAAAGTACATTAAATTTTATAAGTACCATGTTTTCAGATATATTTATTCTTTATGGCCTTTTTTCAGCTCTATTTTTTCATTAAAACAATACAACAGAAAAGCTGAATATCATTATATTATACTTTAGAAGTATGAAATTACAAACAAGTTTTCATTCCATGATAGAAAATAAAATATTAACCAAGAATTAAAATATCAATATTAACTGATGAGATTCAAATAATGTAAGTCAGATATGTGAGATCAGTTGAATGTATTAATAGGTTGCAATAGGACAAATAAACAACGTAACATCATCAATTTTTTATTAATAATAATAATAATTTGTTTAAAAACTGTAACAGTACCAATAATGACATATACAGAGGTGTTTCCTCGATTAAGAACAGGTAATGAGCGAGATATCAACGATCATTTCTCAATACGTCTTTCACATACATACTATTTACATTCAGAGCAACTAAACTAAACAAGGAAACAAACTTATACAACCAGTCCCTAGAAGAAATAGGGGTGTATAAAAATATTTTATAAAAAATGAATAAACATCTTCAGATAAGTTGTTAAAGTTTTTCTTTATCTTTATAATTTACAATTCTTTTGAGTTTATACACATTATGTACTTAAAATATATATATCTATATATAGATTATGTATTTATCAAGGTAATGAAAAAAAAAAATGTCAAAACTGTACATCATCATCTATATAAATTAAAATAAGTGCAGTTACTGTCTCCTGTAAAATTAGGAGCTTTTTTATTAATCTAAAAAAAGGGAACTGCCTAAAAGTCTTACAACGGGAAAAGCTATATACAGTGACCACCTTAAAGAAGGCACATCTATTGGAATGAACAATGTCGGCCGAGTCTCAGCCAGTTCCCTTATTACACAATCGCTATAGTACTCTGCCTTTGATCATAAAGACATTGCACATCAGTCGTCCCTTTTTAACAGGAAAACAAAATTAAACAAACAAATAATAAACAATAAGTCAGGCATAAATAATAATTAAAAAAAGAAGGAAAATGCAAATGATCTCTTTAAACAATATTTACACTAAACAGAATAAGACATAACTACTGAGGACTGAGTTTATCTTCCTCGTTCTCTCAGCGGAAAACAAACATCCAACTTAATGGGTGGTATTGACTCATGGAGGTAGATTAAATCGAACACCATTCCTTGTACCTGATGACAAAATTTGTTTATGAATAACCAATGGTAAAAAAATAATAATAAACTATATTAATACACTAGAATTTATAAAATCATTATTAGTTCACAAGATATAAAGAAGGATGATAACATAAGAATAATTATAAATACAATTACTCCGAAGACACATAAGAGATACGCTTTGGACATGAAAATATACATATGATTAGTGGTGTAAGACCAAGTTGATGGGTTCCTTACTGGAAATTAAAGTATAAGATTTCAAAATTATTAGGTTTATTTAGAACTTCAAGATTAAACATCAATAAATATAATTAGAAGCTCATTTTACAGTATTTGACTAAACTGACATATTATGTTATTAAGGAACATTAAAATTAACATGATCATTTATTTATTACAAAGTTGACCCTCTAATCTGACAGCGGACTGAGGTGACAGGATTCATCTTCATATAATTTTAATTTTCCATCATATTCAAGAAATAGCAATTACTAAATTATAAAATACATAATTTTTTGTGAATTTGTCATAACAACTGAATAAATATTTTACAAATGATATACTGAATGTATAACAAATATTTTTTAAAAAATCAGTAGTTTTTTATTATAGATTTTTTAATACTGTGGGAATAGCAGCCATAGTTCACTATGTCTAGGATCACAAAAATGCTCAGAAATTTACAGCTGATTATTATAGTTGTATGGGAATTTTAATAGGTCATTTTGAAGATCATTGCATGTTATTTCATTTAGTATAAAACATGACAAGATAAAAACAAAGTTATTTTTATTTGTTTTCAAAATTTGAAAATAAAAAAACCCTCTTGGATGTGCAGGGAAAAATGCACTGCACCCCATGGCCATGGTTTTATGTTCAGAGATTCCTTAAAATGAGCAAAAAACCTTCTGTCCTAAGAATAATGAGACAACCATTTTTTTTTTTTTTTTTCCCATTCAGAGGTAAGGTTTATAGATAAGTAAAAAGGGAACAGAGAAAATGGATGATCATAATTAGTTTAATACACTTGTTAATAGGAAAATATGACTAAATGTGAGACATGAAACAGATTTTAGTTTGTTAATTAATTAATTTTTTTTAAATTTTATTGGATGACTTAATATTTGTTCAATATCTATCATCTAGGGAAGAAAATCTAACTAATATTAAATTAATTTTATTAACTGAGAGTAGGAGCTCATTGGTAAGGTACTGTGCCATAAACTCCAAGGACCTGCAATTGAATTTGGTTGGAACATTTTTTGAACAAAGAAGTAGAATATGGGTTCGTTCGGGAGTCCTCTATGGTCCCCCTAGCCTGGTTCATGCCATTTTCAAATTTCATTTGCTTTTTATATATTGCTCGATTAGACTATCTTAAAGTCTGCTCTTCACATTTTAAGCTAATATTTCAAAAGTGATATAGGACTATTGCTCCCTGGAGGTCTTAGCGATGAGGGTCCGGTCGGGAAGGATTGCCTTTTTTTTAGGGGTTATGATCTCTAATGAGATTGTGACATGTCGTACATCGACCAACCTACTCGCTACAATTATCTGTTTGAAAAGTAAGGCTACTGTGGAGGATTTCACACCGTTTTTCAATTTAAGACACTTTTTAAATATTGCTCGATTAAACTATCTTAAAGTCTCCTCTTCCCCTTAAATGGGTAAAAATCTGACCGTCAAGCGTGATTCTGATCAAATCACCTCCTTGCACAACTGTTGGTCTAGTAACAGTACTTCCTAACAAAGTAACCCTTCATTTGTTGTAGTAGTATAGTTTTTTATTTTATTACTTTAATTTAATAATTTGTGAATATCTATCATTCATCTAAGGGAGAAAATTTAACTAATTTCAAATTATTGTATTTAATTAATTTGTAATTTAATAATGTTAGGTTATCTGTCATCTAAGGGAGAAAATTAAACTAATTTATTTAATTTAAATTAATTCAATAAATTTTGGTTATCCATCATCTAAGTGAGAAAATTTAATGGATTTAGGTTATTTATCATCTTAAGGGCGAAAATTTTGCAAGAACATAAAATGACCTATATAGTTGTAAACTGACTCTCCTTTAAATGAATTTTTTTTTTTAATTTCACTTTAAAAATGTATACTACAAACCAGAATTTATAAAAAGAAGATATCTAGAATGTCCTCTCACACACTCTCATTACCACTTTCTTTGGCTGCTAAAACCAATACAATAAATGCTTGCTATATCTTCACCAATATTGTCTGATAAATATTTTGTTTTTATTTATTATTTTAGTTTATATTATTGGACAATTCATATTAAGGTCATCATCCTTCAAACAAGCATCTGGAATGTTCCAAGAAAATATAGAGAATTTGAATTATTCGAAGAATTAATAATGCAAAAATGATTGGGTTATCAAGGAAATACCAGCTACAAAATTGGCCTGCCCGCTTTAAGAGATTATAGTGGCACATACACACTAACAGGCCAATGGCCTAAAATTTTTCCCAATTATAACACTCTCCTTACCTTGGTAGAGGAAGAGGGAAAGTAAAAAAAATATCAGATCAATAGTGATTTTAATTTAAATCAACTTGTTCATCCTTTTTCTTGTATTGTATAATATCTACTGCTTAATGGGGTATTTAAATCTTATATATGAGCCTTTGAAAGCAAAGGTAGTGTAAGTCATGTATCGGCCAATGTAACGTAAGTCATAACAGCTGTCTGTTAAAACTGGTCAGCCATAAAGAAGCATATCTAACTATTTAAAAGAATTTGAAACTAATCCAATCAATAGTTAATTAATATTTTCTTAAATGGAAACAATTGGTAAAGAACAGATTGATAAACACCACCTTGGCTTTTAACAGCTCATATCCTAGTATAGCCAATACTCCACTCACTAACACTATGGATCACCTAACCCTGATACTATACCCAGTCCCTCAATATCACAAATACTATTTAGGAGTTCAATAATGTCGTAACTATTTGAATACTATTCCAGTTTTTTGAGAATGCTAGCCGAAGAATGAACAACATGAAGAAATAGTTAACCTACTGAACTATAACTATAACCTACCAATCTAACCTTAGTCACCATACAATGAAACCTTCCACTACAATATGATGTTGCAGAATCAGAAAAAAAGCTGGGAATACTAACTCTGAACAGGGACTTAAAATTATTTGAGCATATAAAAAATTACATGACATCTTAGATTGTACACTGACAAACTTTGTGTCTAACTCATATCAATATGACAATATAGGAACCACCACTTCATGCACCTGTTTCCTCACTAACAATTGAAGGGCTTGGAGCAACAATGACAAAAGTTGTTCAATAGAACAGGTTCAACAAATTTTACAATTCTTATTTAATGTTTTATACAGGTCATAATCCATGTTATACGTAAACATATATGATTGTGGTATTATAAAGAGAAATACATTAAATAGCTTTGTAGAGGAACTAAGGACCATTTAGTCCAAAATTGTAATTGTTTTCAAAATTGTGGTTTATTGCATTCTTGCCCCAAGCCATTCAATTATATTATGTTAAATTACATGAGCCATATAACAATGATTAGTAATCAGGAAACATGGATCAGTAATCAAGGTTAATGTACAACCAAAATAACATCATTTTAAGGAGTTAGTTCTGACAAACATTTAACTAAATATTTCTAGGCTACTCTGGGAATCTAGTTGAAGATAAAAATTGATTATAATGAGATTAACTAGTCCCATAGTATGAGCCTGAAATATTAGATTAAAGGTGTCAACTTACTTCAACTCCTAGATGACAATCACAGTGGCAGCCTAATCATTAAGGACCCGTAGAGGAGCCTAAATACCTTCGCAAACTGTAATGTTGCTGCTAGAAAAGGAAACATTAGCATTACTGCTGTATGTAAACAACATTCTAAAAAGTATTACCTTATCACTCCCAGACACGGGGAGAGTTTCTGTTGAAGTAATACCTTGGTTTAGACCGGTTTTCAAGGTAGTCTCGATGATAAAATTTTTGCCGCTGACCCTGCCAGCCGTTGTTTTTCCAGTTTTGGTATTCTTGAAACCTATTACGGTTCTTCCCACCACAATCTTTGTTATGGTTATTAAATTTTTTTACCTTCTTAGCCTGTAAAAAAGAATAACTGGTTATCAACATTATATGAATAAACATTTCAGTGTACTGTAAGAATTATTTTTCAGTCCATTTTAATGTAATGGATCAGAAGGTAGTATGTATAGCATGCATGTATAAAAATGCAAGTTTTTTTTTTTTTTGTTTTACCTAAATCGTTTAAGAAAATATAATGTAAAAATTTATTGAATAAGAAAATTGAACCATTGTCTTTTCATGCTCTGCACAAGGACGATTTAAAACTGTATTCTGAATTGAAAACAAACAGGTGATCATGATGGATTTAGGAGATATAGGCATGACTTTTGGTCGAGATATGCGACTAATACATGTATAAATTAACTGTACATGAACTATTTTTAACTCTAATAATGTTGTCTTCTTTTTGACAAACAAGAGATATAATAACCAATTAAGCCAGACAAACTAAAATAACCTGAGTACTTCCAACATCATGCTCTATTTCAGATTTAAGTTCACAGATCATCTTGGGCAAAACTCAAAAATAAAACAAAATCACTTTCAACCAAATAAAATTGTCACAAAACAGTTTACTAACCTTTCCTTTGTCAAAATCATCATTATAATGGTCACGTTTTCTTTTAAGGTAATTCCTTTCTCCTTCGACCTGCATATCTAATTCACTTCTTCCACCACTCCACGAATTAACTAAGGAATAAAAGTTTGGTTAGGGTGATGATTGTCATCGCATTTCTACATATAGCTTAGCTTGGTCCTAGTTTTAACTTATTTTTTTATCGCACAGTAATGTTTATGCGTTATTAATAATATTTTTTTTAAAAAAAGAAGTAAAATGATTAATAATTTATGGGGAAAGATGATTATATGTTCAATATTTGGGGGGGAAAAAAACATTATAAACGAAACACCCATAAAAAAAAAGAATTATAAATTAACTTTCTAGAGAAAAATAAGGATAAATGTTTACTTTCTAAAAAAAAACATTCCAAGCTTAAAAATTTCATTCATTCAAAATTCCTTGTATATTAAAATTTAAACTTCTAATCATAGCAGCATGTATTTTTACATTAAAACCCCATCACCCATCTTACTCCTAAATGATTTTTTTTTATATACTTATAAATCAAGGCACTTGGTCATAAAATATAAACATGGTAATTGAAAAGATGAAATTTTTTTTTCTAATTAAAATTTTTCTTCTTTAATCAAGAATCACTTGCCATAACTTAATACCAACATTATACTTTCAAAAATACAAATTTACAAAAAAACCTACAAAATGTCTCTTGAAAAAAATGGTCCAACCAAAATTAAAATTGACAATAAATACTAGATACCATGTTTTATGACCACTTACTTTCATTGTTAAGTAATATTTAAAATGGAAAGACCCTTTTTTCAAACTTCTTTCTTTCTCGAGCAATTATCATACCTTGGCCACCATATCCCCTGTGGGAGCCCTTCATGAGATGGTCCATCGTAGAGCTGCTCCCTCTGTTACCATCCCACCTCTCCTTTCTACCAGCACTACCATTACCGTTAGTGTTAGCTTCAGCCTTGATTGGGGACGACTGTGACTTCTCTTGCCTATCTGGTGTCTTTTCTTTTTCAGTACTAAACAAAAAACAAACATTTTAGCAATAAAATACAAATACACAAATATTGTACCAATTGTTTTAGTGTCTAGATGTACTTAAGTCCATTAGAAATAATATTTCAAACATAAACATATCTCAAATATAAAGTATTTTTTGTTTTTCATAATAAAAATTACAATGTATCTTTAAATTGAGCTGATCATTTGTAAAAAAAATTTATGAGGAGCATTCTATCAAAATTCTATTCACTTTTAAAAATTATTATAAAGGGACCTCATGTAGATAAGTCAAGTTGCTATTGAAAATATTATTTTGGAAGTTTTAACTACCTGGTTACACTCCACTTTCCTGATGAAGTACTTAAAGCGGGAGAATGAAGTTCTGGCCGAGACCCAACTTGGCTACTGTTAGAGACAGAATCCCAACCTTCTACTTCAATTCTGACCCCTTTCACTTTCTGCTGAACTGTTGTTTTATCAACATTCTTACCTAATACTAGAAAAAAAAAAATGAATAATATGAAAAACGTAATCTAAAATCAATTAATATTGTTTCATAAAAAGTGATAGGAAAAGAGCAAGTTACATCTGGTTGAATCCTTCGATGGACTCGATTTTGGAGGTATGAATTCTATTTCACTATCACTTGATTCTGAAAGATATGGGACAAGGCTTAAGCTTGGGCTTGATTTACGTTCATCTTCAGAGCTGCTAAACATTTTTTCCTCTGCTTTCCTATCGGGAATACTTGGAAGAGGAATATTGTCAATACAGTTATCTTCTTTAGAAGGCGTTCTAAAAAAAAAAAAATCTTATTAAATTAAGTTAAAACATTAACATCTAATCAATCTAGCAATTGGTGGTTTTTTATCATGAGACAAAAAAAGAACACATTTGTGTAAAAAATCAAATTCCTACACCATTGGAAGAATTCATACAACATAAAATTTAGTTTTAACTTTGAGTACTTCTTATTTTAGTATAATTAGTGTACTTTTCTCTCATACTTTCCAACCAACTTCTCCTGATACAGTTTTATTAGTAAGTTACTCATCACTCATGTAATGTTAATGCTCTTCCAAAAATGAAAATTATACGTTTTGGAAATAATATTTAAATTTGATATTATAAACATAAATTAATTTAATCTAATTACTTTTCAGAGTTAGACACGTGATTGGATTGTTGTTTAGTCGGTGTTGGTGATCGGTCTCCCTTCTTAGCTAGAGATGCTTTGTCTCGCCCAATTGGTTTTTCCACAGTTGCGGTAGCTGGAGATTCCTTCCGCTGCGGAATAAATTTAGGAAAATTGATCTGAAACAAAAATAATAGATCATGTCCTATTTAATTTAAAACTAAAATTTAATAAAATATCAATTATATTTTATTTCTAATCAATCTAAATGATTATTACTAATTTTCTTTAAATTGATTCTTTACTTTAATATAAAAGTGAAATAGAAGATGAACCTTATTAGGAGACTGAGCCTGTTGTTGCTGAAGAACCTGCGAACAACAGACAGTGGAATTGGCCTGTAGGTTCTCCGTTCTTGGCTTTCCAAAAAGAACTATTTTGCCAGTCGGTCTGTATGGCAGTTGGAGGCTGAGACCATTCTGCTGTACAGGTTTTACTTCTGCAGGTGAGGTAGTAGAAGGGCTAGCAACTACAGTAGTAGCTGCCGTGGCCATACTGCTATTCGATTCACTTATTTTAGATTCTACAGTACTAGCATTATCTAGTTTATTGCTCAAAAAACCTAAAGTAAAAAATTCAGATTTAGTAGATTGTGTGTTATACATTTCCTATAAGAAAATTATAATCCCCTTTAAATTTTTGATTATTCAATAAAAAACAAGAATCAATAGAAGGCACAGAATGAATAATTTTACAATAAAAAAAAAAAAAAACCCTCATCGATCAAAACAATTTAAATAAGAAATAATGGAATTTTGCAACTCTTAAGAACACAACTCTTTTATTTTATACAATCAAATTTTGCTTCTTATACAATAAAAAATTTTGAACTATTTACCTTTATGAGGCAGATGCCAGAAAAATGTATTTAAAAAAAGGTTAAAAATACTATTTACCATTAGATGAATTGGTGAAACCATTTGACACCTCCTTCTTTTGCAATGGTTGTTTTTGAGTTTCGGTTTCCATTTCATACATCAAAATATAAGCATTAGTATTGAGAACATTTTGTATAGACATTGGGCGAACCTTCAAAATAAGAACAGAGTAAGTAATTTCAAAATAAATTGCAGCCTTCACAAATAAAACTAACAATATCATAAGAAATTACTTACTAGACTGTCATCAAACAAATAATAGGATCCGTAAGCAGTCTGGCCAACAGCGGTATAATGGCCACAAGAAGACGATGTACCCAGGTGTGTGACTAATGAAACAAGTTTATACTTAAGGAATTCTGGAGTCGGCCTATGCCTGTACTTGTTAATATCTAAGTGTTGTTTTACGCTGATTGGTTTGCTGTTTTTTCCACCTGTTACACCAAACCTGTAACAAATTAATTTAATAAATAGAAGAAATATATTGAAAATAGAACATAAATGTTAACATAATTAAAATATAATCCATTTACTTCTATGACTACACTTTGGAGTACCCTTGTGAAAAAAGTTTTGGAATTAAAAAAAAAGTATAATTTCTGTTCATTCCAATAATAATCTATTTATTTCACTCATTCTTAAATGATACTGTACAATAAATAGATAAGACTGAAAAGGAATTATCAATACATATAATTCAGTACTGTGAACCCTTTTTCGGCTTCTAGGAGTGATGCATTATGACTAAAAAGATTTTGAAGAAAGGAAATTTAACAGAGAAGTGATAAATCCTAGTGTCAATCCTTAAAATTTTTAATATCACTTTAATAAAAGTGATTTCAAAATATAAGTTGCTTCAAAGTTTTAAATCTGTAGTCAGTAGATGAAGATTTTGATGTGAATGTCAAGACAGAATGTACTGAGCTCTATCATTTAAAGCTTTAAATTTAACCTTTTTGAGAAAACTCATGGTCTCAACTTCTAAAAGTAGTCTTCAAAAGGGCCATGGTTCATTTATCGTAAGTAGTAATTGAAATTTGTCGATTACTTTTATTTTCTTTAACTAGTGGTGATGATTTTTTTATTCAGGTCTTCTGTCTATTAACTCTTAAATAAGTGAAAGAACTACAAACCTGTAATCTGCTATTTTCTTTTTTTATAGCAAATCCATCAGCCAAGTACTTTCATGTTTCTTTGAAAACTTTGAGAAACAGGTCATGGATTTCAGTGCTCTTCATTTTTTATAGTAAATCCATCAGCCAAGTACTTTCATGTTTCTTTGAAAACAGACCACGGATTTCAGTGCTCTTCATACGTAATAAAGTGTTGGTTGGGCTGAACTCAAGTTCTAACCCTTCTAAATATCCCTAATGAATTCCTTATCTTTGAGTATTGCATATAATCAAGGCCTGTTACAGAAAATCTATAGCCCATCTAAAATATCTATTTGTGTATGGCCACAGCTATAACATCTGAGTAAATAAAGTACTGGGTTAGTATAATTTTAAATATATTTAAACCTTATTGCTTAAATGCTCAACACCAATTGTATGGGTTGAATAGACTTTCTTGATGACACTATAATGTTTATAAGAATAAATACTTATAATTAATATCATTTATATTTATAAATATTAATTTTGAAAGAAATACTTAACTAATACTGACAGAAATACCTGTAATTGCTATGAACAATAATAAGAAAGAGTACAAAAAAAGGTTAATCAAAATTCTTCTTCTTAAATATTACTAGATTAACAAGGAGTTTTGATATAATAGCCGTACCTTTTCAATGCTATACAAAGAGCCTTTGGTGGCCTTTCGATTGAAAATTTCTTGGTGGCAGCAACTTTCCTTTTGCACTGCTCACATCTGTACGCATGTTCACCATCCCCTAGTCTCTCCCGAGAAAAATAAGAATCCAAGGCATCCTCAACAGATGATGCGTTCCTAATATCCAGTAGGAGATCTTGAAAGTGCTGGAATGTAGTTGAGACATGCTGGCACTCGAGACAAGCCACTAAAATAAATAATTATTTTAAAATACATAAAATTAAACAAATAAAATGATTTTATGATGAAGTAAATAAGGATAATAAGCCAAACACAAAAATAAACCAATGAGGAAGAAGGTATAGAAATTTGATATTATTAAAATAACATATGTTTCTTTGTTTGTAGAATAATGATTATAAAAAGTTATCTCTTTGCACTTTAGGTAATAATAATACAAAATTAAAAATGAATATGTTTCAAATTAACCAACTTATAAAAATAACATAATAAAAAGGAAAACAAAGGCCAACTTTACTTCCTTAATTTAAAAGTTTAGAATTATGAATTCTTTATGCAGAATTATTAATTTTAAAAAATTCCATTAACAAGCATTTAAGAATAATGAAAAATTCTAACCCAACGATTATACTTACTCATTAACCAAAGTTATTCTACTCATTAAATTTTTTTTAAAAATAATAAAACTGGCATTGCAAAGAGAAGAGGAACTATTCAGTTCAGAAAAAAGAGAATGAATAATAACTGTTTTGCAAAATATAGATAATTGTATCGTATGAGTCAAAGGCTTTCTTTTCTTTTTTAAGTAACCAACAAAATTGTGTGGAACCACAACATTTCATTAATTAAAAATCAACATGAGTTTTAAGAAATTCCTGTATTCATTAAATCACAACGTAACAGGTTGAATATTGCAAGCTCCAAAATAAGGAAAAGTTAGCCATTGAAATATGAGTTCATGGAATGTGTTTATCATGTATATAAATGTGTCCATAGCTAAGAAAATAAATAAATAAATGAAAAATTAAGCATTGCCTAAGAAATGATACATCCTTGCCCCCTTAATACATAAGAACCTACTTATTTTTAAAATATCAGATGATAGGCTCTAGATAAAGGATCCAAAATTAACCATAATCATGGATTCAGATCTATGTTTTAATAAACAAACATAAAATTATTGAATAAGTGTACTGAGGAGTTACTAACTGATAAGTGATTTTCCCTGAGTTCGAAAAACGTATTTTCATTTTTGGTCTTTGTATCAGCACCATGATTACCAATTGAACAGATAAAATGGTTGGGCATTGTTGTTGTTTTATTGTATTAATTTTTACTGCCTCTCAATCAAATCGAACACCCTGTGGGGAATGACTAGAAAACCTATTTTTAAATAGGCTGTAGCGCAAAAGTGGGTCTGACTGATTGATAAAACTTACCCAAAGTTTTCTTCTTAAGACCCTGTAACATTTCATATTTAGTATTTTCCCGAGTAAAAGCAGAAAAAGCATAACTAAAAATGTAAAACATTTACTATGAAATTCTGTAAGATAACATGAAAGATAGTCAAATTCTTTACAAAACAAAACAAATAGCCAATATGGTAGTAGAATTAGCTAAGACAGGATGTACTGTACTAAACTTATTGCCCATGTATTATTAAAAATTCTTTTGTGCATATTCTCATGGAAACCAGACAATTTCTTTTGATAGTTCATTTTTTTTTTTTAGTTTTTAGAATAAATCAAAAACAAATCTACTGGAACATTAATTGGATTTTGCATCCCAAGCAGTAAGGAAAGACGTGTGAATGAACTTAATGGTTACAACTTTTTACAAAATTAAATTAGTAAAATACTATTTTAGTTATTCAAAACAATTGTGGGGTCTGCAGCAAGAAGGAGAAAGCTCTGCTTTTGGTCTTTTTTTCCTTATTTGCCAATATTTGAGAAGCTGTTTCTCAAATACTATTGGATCTATTGATACCAGTTTGATCTTAAAAATTAGACGATTTGATCTCGTCTATAAATTAATAGAAATAAATGGAAAATGGCTGAGCAACCTACGTTTTGCAGATGATATTGTGCTCTTTGCAAATGGCATGGAACAACTGAAGGAAATGCTGAAGTAGCTTCTGGCATTGTGTGAAAAGGTTGGTCTTTATCCAAACTACCAGAAGACAAAACTTATGAAAAACGGCATAAATGAGGGGTGTGAAATTAACAACCATAAGTTGGCATATGCTGAAGAGTATATTTATCTGGGTCAGTTAATATCATTCATGGATAGGGAGCAAAGGAGGTCCAGAAGAGATTGGTACTCGGCTGGAAAAAGTTTTGGTCCCTCAAGGCATATTATGAAAGAAAAAATAACCATTGACCTTAAAAGGCAGGTCTTCAACAGCTGCATTAGTCCAGTGGTCACTTACGGATGCCAAGTGTGGTCACTGACTATAGCTCAGGAGAGGAAATTACAGGTGTGGCAAAATAATATTGGAAGAAGCATTGAAAATGTGAGGAAAAGGGATTAAGTAAAAAATGTTTGGATCCAGAAAGAACCAGGACTCACAGACACACTGAAGATGACAAGATTGAGCAAAGGGAAATGCACAGGGTATCTCCTTCAGTACGGAGATAACAGATGGTCAAAAATTGCCACAGAATGGACTCCATATGACCTTCAAAGAAAAAGAGGACGTCAAAAGAAAAGATGGAGCGATATACTTGAGAGGATGGCAGGACCCCTCTGGTGGAGAGCTGCTAGGGACAGGGATGTTTGGAAGGAGAAATGGAAAGAACTTGCCTCCCAATAGGGCTGGTCACCCCAGGAAGTGCTGATTATTACTCCCGAAAGGGAAGGCCTATGCAGGAAAGGATACAGAAAGATGGAAAGAAAATTGATAGAAGTTAATGTTTTGTCAACTATTATATATATATATATTTATTTCTTTTCTGTCTTCTTTAAATGTTTATATTGAATTTTGTATGATTTTAATTTATTGCATAAATAAAAAGCTATTTCATTTCATAAATGAATAGAATATCTGTAAAAAAACCGCTCCTTCGTGAACAAAATGGGCAAAAATTGGAGAAACAAAAACACGGAAATTTTGCACTTACCAATTTTTTTCTCATATCGATCATGGATTCTTCTATACATTTATAAACAAGATTAAATTTTTTATACTTTGAGAACAAATTTGGTGCAGTAGACCCAAAATTCTATGAGATGTAGTTTCTCAAATATTAGCAAAAATGGAATAGAATTATCTCTTTATATGCTACAGAACCCCCAATAGAATTTCAAATTAAATTCTTTGAAAAATTTTACTATAATACTGAATAATCATTACCATCATTATCTGCTTCTATTAAACTTCATTGCTTTTAATAACTCTTTTGTGTAATATTTCTGCAATGACTTGGAAGTTTTCACCAAAAGTCTACAAACTAAAATTGTCATATTACTATAGCTATTATCATCAAAGCTTAATTTTTTATGCAAAATATTTATTTTAAGATAAAAACTTGAATAAATATTACACAAATTGTAATATAATTAATTATTAAGTATGTAAAAAAATATATGTGAAATGAATTAAAACAGTTCTCCAGCAAACATTAAATTGGAGCTTACATACTCTTCCAGTTACGTCACAAAATTAATAATATAAACAATGAATAACCACATGAATGCAAATTTATGTTAGAAGAGCCTTGCATAACACGGCTCACAGGACAAGTCGAGTTATCGTACAATTTTATAGTGTGTATTTTGTATATACAATATCTCAATGTGCCCTGTGAGAGACGACTGCATATTGAATTTATGCAGTAACATTAATATATATGGAATCAATGGAATAACAATTTATTAATTAACCAAAATATAATTCTATTAGCTTCAAGCAAAACTAACTTCCATATAATAAACAAAATAGTAGTTGGAGAATAAATATATTCTAGTTGAGGATTTTTGATAGTTCAAAGATTAAAAATGGTTTGGTTTTTATAAAACAATTAACAGTGAAAAAAAAATCTTTTAAACAAAAACAGTTATATTGATGGTGCAGAACGTTAGTTTTTAAATTTTGGGATGTCACTCGGTATATTCTGATATTGTCTCAACCTTATATTTTGATTAATTGATAAATTATTTTATATTAATTATAGCTTTATTAAAGTTCTAAATAAGTAGATAATTGGGACTGATTATTGTCATTTCATGAATCCCCCGTTACACATCTTTGGATATTTAACTTCAGCACACTCGATGATCTCAGAGATCCAAGCAAGTTTTGAGCTCTTTCTAATTGGCAATTTTAACAAACAAAACACTCATTTTGAATAGGAATTGATTCTGTTCTGTTAAACAAAAACTGGGTTTTGTTCTGTTGGATAAAAACTAAGATTAATTTTTTCTTTATTGGGGAGTAGGAAAACAGAAAATAGAACATAATTACAATGAAATAGCAACTTAATTTAATTATATAATAGACTGTTGAGATTAGTAAGGTATAACTGCCCCATAGTAATAAATGTCTTTTAACTCACAAATATGTATATGTTCACAATTAAATCCCACTATCAAGTTTAAGATATCAAACGCACCACTGTTGCCTATAATTAGCCAATGTACCTTTAAATGCTGTATTTTTTTCATTTTAGCTCATGAATCATTTACAAGAATATTTGTGTCACTTTCTAACATTTAGAACACTGTTCAATTACAATTTTATACACTATGAAAAGTGTTAATCAGAACAAACCAAAGTCATATGACATCTTTACATAAATAATACTTTCAAGGATGAGCTAACCAGTGGATTTGAAAGGCTTCACAATGCCGCATTGTGATATCTAAATCCTGTAAATATAAATCAGGTGATAGCATCGAGGTGAATAAGATGTGCATATAAGGATGTAGGGTTTAATAACTAACAGATTCCTAAAAAGTTAAAGACCGAAGCGTAGTTGGGAAGATTGTATCAAGACTATTTAGTGGATTTGGGTTTGGGCGGGTGTCACTGGACAGACCTAAGTAGACAATCGTCAATTGTCAAGGAATGTTTTGACGATTTAAAATCTCTATTCAAAATAAACAGCCTTCCTTCTTCTAAAACTTCTATAACTTATGAAGATTTTGTCCAATTTAACAATGGCGTAGCATTGACAGAGGTCCTAACTGATGAGCAAATTTTTGAGACATTGACGGAAACGAAGCTAAGTAGCCCGCACGCAATTAGTCCTAGTATTGAGAAACAGTGTATGTATCATCAAGGAGCATACATTTATCAATGATTTCTCATAGAAATCTGGCTTTGGTGTTGACTAAAATATTGGATATGATTTTGTCTATGTTCTAGACATGATTGACAAAATCATCTACATACAAGGATCAATCAATCATCTTCAAGGATTGCATCCATAAAAATAATCACTTTATTTCTTAAAAAATAAAATCATAATATTTTGTTGTTCTTACTATGGTTGTTGTATGTACATAAATATTAATACAATTTTGTTATTTTATATCTTTTATTTTTACTCCTGACTATTTAAACCTCAACAATTCGTATTTAATCCTCAGACCCTTTGTGATACAAATTATTCGGATTCTTCTGAAATTTTAAAAATATTAGATTTATGTCTGATATGTGCAATGTGCCATAGGGGAAAAGAAAAAAAGAATATATATTTTTTCTAATTCTTCATAATAAAACAGATTGGTCTATTTTAATCTTTAAATTCATTTAGTAAAAAAACAGAAACAATATTTAAAGACATGTTAAAATAAATAAAATATTTTGCTCTTTTCTTTTAGGTTCATTGGTAAGAACCCTTCAAAAACATCAGATACTTTTTTGATCTATTGTCACCAAATTCAGTTTCATTGAAATCTGTGTTCCCACATCCCTAGACCTTCCCTTGTGAGTTTAATTAAAATGGCCATAGAATGTAAAATGGAATTGCAATATAAAATCAAATTTTACAACAACAAGACAGTTTTATTAACAAGTTTCAGATCTCTTGTGCCCTCCTCTATGACGCCAATGTATTTTGAACTTTCTTAATTTTTTTCACCAATTTTTTGTTTTAACCACTGCCCATGAAAAAATTTCTCAATTTTACTTCAAGCCAGGTACATCATAAACTGTCTACAGGAATTTCGGTGTAACTCTAACATTTAGAACACTGTGTTATATTTTTCAGTTTTTATATTGTTCAGTCGTTATATTTTGGGAAAAATAAACTTAATAACAATTTAGAGAAAAACTACTATATCTCTGAAAGGTGTAGAACAGGACAAAATCATAGTCATAGAACATAAATTGCCCGTAGCCCTGCCAGTTGACCAGTTAATCTCTTCCATCATAATATTTTTTCTTATTATATTCTTTTTAGAATTTTTTTCCTAAATACACACAAGGAATATACTCCTTTGTCATTTAAAGTAAATAAAAATTCTTATCCAATCTTAGAACACCTCTCTGCTCTTCCAACATTTATTTTATTATCCGAATAGCTTTTAAAAAATATTCTCTGTAAATATCAATATTACATCAATTAATTTAGTACAGAAGTTCATCCATAGCGTCTCCAAGGAGAAATTGACTTTCATCTTCCAGAAAAGAGGAAAAAAAGTCATAAGAACATCAAATATGTGAGAGGAAACACTTCCATATAATAATAATAAAATTAACTGACCTACAGACAAAATCAGTGAATCATAACTGTTACATGCCCACGGATTTCTTGTGCTGTGAAAGGAATAGTTATCAACCTGGATCTCTCAGATCATTTATGTGTTCATAAGAATTTAGTGTTAAAAACAAATGATCAATTCTGAATTTTTTTATCATTAAATAAAAAACTAACTTCAAGAAACTCATCTTTCAAATTAAAATACTCTTTAGAGCCATATTTACTTTTGTCTATAATTTTAATAAGGTCTTATTATTAAGAAAAAATAAATACAGTAATACTAAATAAATAAATAAAATGACATCCCATTTTAAATAGTAATACGTACTTTACCATTCAATATGGCCTGAAATAGGAGGCGGGGCCAAAATGAACCCCATGAGGTTATCATAATGTAAGGTAATAAACAAGGAAGGGCCTCCAGATGTGAGCAGCTTGAGAAATTTTCCAACTTAAAAAACAACGGAGGCCGATCCAAAATGCATTCCCATCCAAACCTCTCTTCCACCTTGACAGAAATATAAAAGTTAACAAATAGAGAAGAAAAATAAAAAGTTCACTTCAGAAAGTTGTATATTTCAGAGAACTGTTTTTAATATGGAATGTTTAATCTAAGAAAAAAAAAATTGATAAATAACATACAAAAATAAGAAATATTTGAACTAAAACGAGAAACAAAATAAATGAATACTCTGTGCTATAAAATAAAATGTCCTATATAAAAATAATACAGCAAACTCTAAATAATAGGCAGCAGTCAAGACTGTAATGTGTTCACAGATTGAAAAATAAACAAGTATTCATCCAAAGAAAGATGACAAAATGGAACGAAACAGACAACATTTTTAAAGATCTGGTGTAATACACGCATCACACAGCTTTCACTTACCACTTTACATACGTCCCAAAGTTTAGTGTAGATTGTTTGGTCCGTGTTGAAGTTATTGCGATGTTCGAAAAAAAAAAAAAAAAAAATGTAAAGATCAAGGAAGGTGAATATTACGAACTAAATATTTTATTTATCTGTTGCTATAAAAATTTATAATTTGGGATTTCTCAAGGTGAGACTAACGAATCTAAATTCCATTCATGTCAAGAATACAATAGTTAAAACTAAACAACCGGGCGGTATGGGCAATGTCTATTTCTCTTTTAGTTATTCATAAAATTCGTTGATTTTAGTAATTAATCATAGTTTATTATTGCTAACAATAAAGAATTGAACAAAATTAAAGGCAATTTAGAAGATTTTTTTAAATTTGTCATTTAAGCCCTATCAAACTTTTTCAATGAGGAAAAGATTAGCTGATATTAAAAGACCATTTAATTGTATATTGGTATGCCGAGTTTAATTAAAATCGTTAGTCGTTTTCAAGAAAATTGAAAAAATGTGTTTTTTGAGCTAGGCCTACCACACACAGAGACCATTTTGTAAACCTTGGTTCTTTGAACTTAGGGGACCTCAAAATGTATATTTCTAAGGAAAAGTGGAGTTCGAAATATTTCATAATCCAATACTTTCCCTTACTACATATTTGATACATAGATAAGTGAAAATAAAAAACTAAATTTCTTCAATACGATAAAAAAACAATTAATAGGAGCCAGAGTTCAACTTGTAGTTTTAACGTAAGAAAAATGAGTCCTTGTAAACTAGAATAGTATGGTATTACAATCAGCAACTAGGAAATAGGCTATAACCCCTTTAATTAATGGGGCTCAACAAATGAAAAATTGCAGAATTATTAGATAGAAACATATGCTCAAAAAAAAACAACAGCTATATTGAGCTGATAAAGATCTTAATTTAATCCTTTGATGACAGCAAACTGCTGGTACAGAATTCATGTAGATGATCCAAATGGACAGAGGATGACTCAAAACAATATATAAGAATTTTTTCTTTTTATCAGCGGAAAAGGATATGCTTTTGAGATGATTCAATCCTGCAACATTTAGACCTTTTAGAGAGTTTTTATTAGATTTTCTAAAGGCAAGATAGGTAATGATTTCATCTTATAGAACCTCAAGTGAGCTGAGAGACCTCACATTGGGCTTTGTATGACATGTATACAAACATTCATGGTACTCAATCCGAAACAACAAATAGATTGGTATACAATGGTTCTGATGAAAAAAAAAAAGATAAAAAATTATTAAAAGATTTTTCTGATTTTGTTTTTAAACAACAGTGAATCTTGAGTGAGCATTATTGGGAGTATGCTGTATTAAATAACATTTTTTTCGATTTTAGAAGAGAAAACAAGTACTCTTTAAGAAGTGTGAAATTAGGAATATATCCTAGTTAAATAATTCTTACATAATTAATATCTAGCAGCAAATAATAAAAAATAAAAATTTTCCTAATACTTAACAGCCATTCCATAAACAATAAGATAACTTTGAAATATACAGCTGACTCGACTCATCAAAACTCTTTGAAAACTGATTATTAGTTTGAATGGGAAAATGCAGACCCTAACAAAAGATTTAGTTAAATAATTTTAAAAATCATACCTTCACTCCTTAAATAACCTCCAAAAATTTGGTTAAGTGGTGTTGTTTCTTTACTATAGCTGTCCAACCTGAAAAAAATATGGCTTCATTTAGAATATCTGAGTACAAGGAACAATAGACTACCCATCAACTGGAAACAAATATTAAATATGACAAAGGTGATGGATAAAGGGAAGGAATAAATAAATTTTTCAAGTGGGTTGAAATTCAGCATAAATTACACTTATGTGCAAATATCCCTCTAACTATTAAAAATATCATCCTGGTGAAATATAAAAAAATGAGGTTTGATTTACTGATGGTATGATGGGGACCCTAAACCAGTGGTTCTCAAACTGGATACCATTAGTGAAGCTCACTTAATTAAAATATTTTTAAAAAAATAAATTGAAATAGCAAATATATAGTGCATTCCAGGATTTTCTTGGCACTGTTTTCTACACATTCAACTGCTCCAAGAATAATTGTGCTGCAAATAATTAATTTATTTTGCAAATAAATGCAAAACGGTACATACACAGTACAAAAAAGTAAAAAGATTTTTTTATTTTTCTGTATAGGTAACAAAAAAGAAAAGTGAACTTGTACAGCACCGGATCAGTTGAAACATGGTGCAGTTTATACCCTACCCTACCACTCTTCCAGTACCCATGACGTTACACCTACCACACTTTGGGAAACATTGGTCTAAAAAGTAGTAGAAACTGAGAAATGCCAAATCTTTAACCAGTTTTTTTTTTTTAATACAACAAAAATTATACATAGCTCTATTAATAATGGAATGATGATTTAAGGAATTAATTTAATAAATTAGCTAAATCCAGTTTTAAAATTGGTCACTTTATATTCCATTTCAAGGCAAAGTATTTACAGCCACTTGGGTATTTCACATACCAATATGAATCATCATTAGCCTCACAACCTTTTAATCAAGTTCTCTAGAGCAGAATAATACATCTTGATTATTTTTTAATTATCAATTATGATATAAGTTTAATGTTTATATACATTACCTATTAAAAAAAATATTGAACTGCATTAAATATAACATAAAAATAATCATGTATATTATGAGTCGCAATATTGAGTGAACCTAAATCACGCTCATTTGGACTAAACCACAAGCTGTATAAAGAATCCAAACTGTGTATCCCTCATTCAATTAGATATTACTAATACATGTAAAATTTTTGGTTCTCAATAATGAAATGCAATTTTTGATTAAGATTGAGAAAAAAAAAAAGGGTAATTTTATGGATATACACAATAATATTAACTGCTACTTACTTGATGCCGTTAAATATTGTTAAATATGAGCGCTCCATTCCTTCGATTAGATATCTAAGAAATTCATGTGCATCTTCCTGATGACCATGAACTAGATGTTTACAAATTGCTGAAAATAAATTAATATAACTGAATTATTTGTAACAATGATGCATAACAAGTAGAAATATAATGATTAAATAGTGACTAGATTTTATAATTAGATAATACAGTAGGTTTATTAACTCTGGCACTCATTATTTTCCCTTATGCATAGGCTGACATTCGACCTGTATTTCGAAAAAGGCAAGCCTAATCTGACCCAGAGATAAAGGAAAGTTCAGGAACTAGTATCAATTTTATCAAATTCCATCTATTACTTTCACTGACTCGTCTGAAAATTTACGAGGCATGTACAAAAAAGTATCAGTAGTATTTGACTGTTCTGCTGTGTGAATTTTTTCTTTTAAGGCGGCAACACTGAGGAGTAGTGGGGGATCTTCTGAACACGAGCACCAGAGATCCATGTCAGCACCAATTATACTGATGATAAAAACCAACACTCATCTTGTACTGCTTGTTTCTGTGAAATATATCAATTAGAAATCCTGCCAAGTGTGAGGTGTGTATTGTCATAAGGTTTCTTCTCATGGAAGGAAAAACTCCAACTGAAATTTCTGCACAAATCACATGAACCTACCTGTTTAAGTAGTGTCGTGATTTTAATAAAAGAAGAAGGAATACTCATAATGAGCAAAAGAGAAGAAGAACTTTAATTGTGACCAATGAGCTGCTGCAAACAATCGAAGAAACTGTACGTGAAGATTGCTGATTGACACAGGATGAAATATATGCAGTTGCTAATGCAGAGAAGTTCTATGATGAGGGTACCGAAAAGATGGTGCTAAGACTTACCACCTACTAGAATGGGAAGGCGATAACATGGAAAAATAAAGAACATTTATACCTACAATAAGCTGTAATGATTTAAACAATTTTTTGTTTTAAATACAAAAAATTGAGTATTCTTACTTTCTGGACATGCCTCGTATTTTGTTGGCCACAACTATATTTCAAATCGGCTTGTCCTAATTTTCCATTTTTATGCTTGATTTACTTTCTGAAACAGTTTTTTTGTGTTTATTATTAGAATTTTCTGACTGGCAGTTTTCTTGTTTTTTTTTAATGGGTTCTCTGATTTTCATGGTCGGTAGACACCCTGTGATAATCACCCAGAATTTCTGGTTTATTAATTTATTGATCAATTTCTTGTCTAGTATGTTTTGGTAAGATTTCTGGTTAAGAATATTATTTTAGAATCCTTATTAAATAACACCCTGAAATTAAAGGGGACTTTAACGAGTGTAACAAACAAAAAATTTATTATATCATTTAAGAAAAATTGGTGCGGTGTGCGCATTACATAATTTTAACATTAAAAAAATAAAATATTTTTTTCAGCGCAGTTTAGTAAGAAATTTTTATGACTAATCACAATAGCCACGAAGCTGATGTGGAAGTTAAAAATATTATCTAAACATGTAAATGCCATATGATTTCTTTTCATTTACATTCCTATAAACTTTACCTTTTCCTATTAATGACCTAAATCTCCCATGATTGGCCTTATGGTTCCTATGTAATCCATTAGAACCTTAAATTACAACCTGATGCTCTTTACTTGTACGGTTCTAGGGTAATATTTATGGCAAATCCTGGTTCAGAGGAGCTGTACTCAGAATGCATCAATATGGCTGAAGATGGAGAAGGATCACGGTCCACAGCAGATTATAATGCTCAATCTATTATGTCCCTAGCTAATTCACTTATATATAAGAAATAAAGAGAACAAGATCATAGAGATATCTCCATTCCTAGATGGCCTCAACTCTACCGAGGACCCTGGGGTTCTGATCAGGACCATCACAGGAACTAACAAGGCACTTAACGCTATGGATCTGTCTAATAGTGCTCAACAGTTATGGTTCATGGAGGTCTCCTGTCACCAAGCAAAGAAGTTCCAAGCAAGAGAGCACAATGGCAATTTGTGTTCCAAACATTTGATCATGCGATCCTCCCGACTCACCTAGAGAGGGGCAGGCTTCAACTAAGGACTGAAAAGAGGAAGAAGTGAGCAAAAAAGGATCTCAGAGTGAGTAAGGTCCTAATAAGCCAAAGAGAGAACAAGACATAATTCTAAATTTAAAAAAACATAAGTTTCAGAATTGAGAGAGGAATTGAAGGCTTATCTCCAAAAGAACTTTTACTTTAGTTGGCTACTAGGTTAACTGAAATCATTAAGTTCAGGAGGAAGATAGAAAGCAGAAAGTGACATTTGAGAGAGAATCTGGGGGGTAGTAAAGGGTATCGAAGAAATTAATAAGAAAGTATGAACTAGAGCTATAAGGCTACACTACTAGGAAAAAAGTAGGAAGGAAAAAGAGATACCTTAAGATAAGAAAGAAGAAAATGGGACCTTTTAGCAAAAAATCAGGCACAGAGGTGCAACTGAAACAGTAGTACAGTGGGATTCAGTTATAGAAAACGGACCTGAGAAAATGAGCAAAGAGAAGAGGGAGCAAGTCATTCAAGAATATGCAGCCGGCAAAGGACTTTGAGGCACCATGATACAGAACAATTGGAATGGCCTAAAGATAAATGATCTACTCTACCGGATACGACAGACACCAAGGACAAAGATGACTGTTCACCCATATCGACAAATACCGTATGCATCATGCAAAGGATCTATTTGGAACATAAAAATTAAAGTATTTCTTTTTAACAACACTTGACTGTTCTTTTTTTAAGTTTAAAAATAATTACTGATTATTTTTATAGTCTTTAAAAACATGATCCACTTTATCTACATAAAATAACATGTTTCACAAATTTTCACTGCTGCAACATATCTTCAATTAGGATTAGCAAAGTTTTGATTTAGACTCTATTGTTTCGGCTCCTAGACAAAAATTATTTTTATGTTCAAATTTTAAAAATATTTAAATTTACAAACAAAAAACTGAAAACACTTATTTCACTTACAATTGATCAAATAAATGTTACATATCCAAAAAATGCATAATTATATCAATAAAAATGTCTAATAATCCTCTATTTAAAAACAATTATTCATAAGTAGTAAATAATTCTTAATTTAGATTTATCTATAAATTATGACTTTTTAAACATAAAAAAAAAAATATTATCTTACATCATTAAAATAACAATGGATACTTCACAATATTAATATTAATCAACCTTTTAACTTTTCATAATATCCTATACATAATTGTTTAATTTACAATGTCTCTATTCTGTTCTCATCAACAGAATTTGATTCTACTTAACAACAGATGTAAAATATCACTACAATATACATATATAATATAATTATGCACAGACAGCAATGACCTAGTGAAATAAATTATTTTCCTGACCCATTTGCTGAGTTCAAAACACTCCTCTAAGCTCCCAGGATGTTGTCTGCATCTCATATAACAACATCTCAGCTTTGGTCCTCTCCCTTTGTTCCAAAAATTGGATGTGTTAGCATAATTTTTGGCATTTCTCCATCCATCATTATGGTGACATGCCCAGTAAATCTTAAACGCTTCAGCTTCAGTGTTCTGACATCAGGTCCTCCTAAATCATATTACAGCTCCTGGTTAGTCCGCCTCTTCTCCAAATTTTTTACCTCAGAAAACACTTGAGAACTTTTCTTTTAACGATCAGAAGATCTTTTTATGTAGCCTTAGAAGTCCAACTCTTCAGATCCATACATCCATACCAAAGTTTTATAGAAGTGGAGCTTGGTCTTCCTAGAAAGTATTTATCTGTTTTCGTAAACCAAAGTAGCATCAGTTTGATTTGGTTATACTCTTTCTAATATCAACGTCGGGGTTGTTATTCAGGATCCAGGTAAATAAAACCTAAAATCTTTTCAAAATTATGAGGCCGAATGATTACTGCCTCTTCTCTCTGGTTTAGGAACATCCTCTATTACCATGTATTTAGTTTTGGGCTCATTGACTTCTAATCCAAGTTTTCTCACTGTGTCCTCCAAGGCAAAAAAGGCCTATCATGGCCTATAGGGACCATCCTACGGTAATTCATACAGGCCAACTATTGGACTAATCAAGTAAATATACTTTCTTGTCTGCATAAGCCTACATCTCTAATAGCCTTCTTAAGCACCAGATTAAACAATATACAGATTAGGGCATTCCCTTGCTGTTTTTTTTAATATAACAAGTTATATAACCCTAGAGAAGATCATTTGTGACACAGTTTTAATACTTATCATAAGCCAACTGATATTTTTCACGTCAAAGAATTTAATAATAAAAAAAAACATGGGGAGAGGAAAATAAAAAGTACTTACATTTTAATTTTGAATATATCTGCAAAGGTTTAACAGCAGACTCCGAGTATTTGTGAGATGACTGTAAAGTGTTTGACATAGCGCAAATCAGACATTCACTATGAGTAATGCCATCTAAAAAAATATTAATTAAGATTAATAAAATCAATATTAAATAAAGATGTAATATAATGAGCATAAAAATGTAGAATAAACTGTATTCTATTAACTTACTCATTGATTTACACCTTGATGTATGCGTAGTATCATTTAAGAGCCAATTGACAAAAGCAGGAACATGAAACAAAGCCTGAAACAGAGGCAAAATTTATCTTACAGGTCTTATTTTACTTTATTACAATGACAAACAAGATTTGTATTCATTAATTTCAATATAATAAAAACAGGATTATCTTAACCTCAAGTTACTTTGTAGGACTTTATCCTAATATTTAACAATAATTGGAGAATTTCACCCATCTGAATCAAAAACTCAAGATTGTGAAAAACAAAATGAAACTGCCTACTGACATTGCTTTAAAAAAATGAAATACATTTTAATAAGTTGAATTATTTAAAAATGAAAATCACCAAATCAGAACAAAATTGAAGAAATAAAGAGGCTTTGAATTAATTAGGTGAAAAAAAATCACTTAGTTATTAATATACTAACTTAAGTGAAAAAATTAACTATATTTTCACATGCTAAAAGAACAAAATATAAGTTTTAAGATATCAAATTGCTTGAATACTTTTATGTAATAAAATGTTTAGAACAATTTTTCTTTCTAGCTATGCCACTTATTTTTGTATTTTATAGTTAATTAATACAATTGTAAATTTAAATAATTCCACAAATTAAGAATGGATACACAAAAACATTATACTAGCTAGACTCAAGAAAAAATTGTATATTTCAATTTTTTGGTACACTTACCAACAAATATATTAAAATAACAGAACAGAAATTAAAATAAAATTTTGAAAAAGTAGTAAATTTCCTTTATTAATTGGATTTAATTGATAGACTCAGCCGGTCATTCTCTATTTGTATCAATCTCTTAGAGAACATATAAACCAATAATATGAAATATGTAAATATTTTTCAATATCCAACTATTTATAGAGACCTGCATAAAGATCTTTATTAGTCCTGTTTAATGGACACAAACAGAATTTCACAAAATGATATTCTTGTTAGTTTTTATTACTTTCTTAGAAGTAGTTGTTAGATTAAAAAAAAAAAAAAAATGTTTCATAAAAAAGGCCATTAAATCTTTGATAAGAAATAAAAATCCATGAATATTCAATTAAATGTGCTGCTAAGAATAAATTTATATATCTAAGTATGTTTTTAATTGACGTTTTCTTTATCAGAAAGTACAGTTGTGAAATTCTAAGGGATTAACTACCTTGAATAATAAATAATTATCAATACTAATTGTAATATTTTTTTAATAAATAATTATAACTTTTTTTTAAAAATTTATCTTGCCTTTAGATCAAAAATTAAAACGCAACAGTGACTGATTTATTTAATTAAGTTTTGGCCATTTCGGGAATACTGAATCCACCTCTTCAGCATCTAATCTGTTTCAGTATTAATGGGCGAGTCCCAAGTTTTATATTAAAATATATGACAGCTAAAATGATGTTTGATCAATAACTATTTTTATGAAGGTAAAACAAAAAAAAAAAAAAAAAAAATGGAATATGGAAGGTCATATGGTGAAACAAATTAAACAATAATAGTTGAGCTTTCACCAGAGAATATCATGGTACAATATAGAAGGAAAATGCATCTTTTAATGACCTACTTTTTTTAAACACATAGGAATCAAAATTAAATAAAGTTTATTTTGAAAAAAAATAGAAATTATTAATTTTAATAATAATAATAATTTATTTGTTTGTTTGAGGGGCAACCCCTGTACAAATAGAGTTAGCCAGTAAAGTACATCATTTAGCAATCATTGTAATAATAATTAAATAATAACAACAATCCACAGTAAAATAAACCATTAGTGGTTATATATTTTGTGTACATTTAATATTAGAAGTAAAAATTCTGTTTAATAAATCAAAAATAATTATGTTAATAAATCACAATGCACGCTTTATCCACTAGGTAAATAGAATATTTAATAACAAAAGAATTGATATACAATGATATAAGATTTTAAGATATAGAGCTTATCACTTTAAAAGGAAATTAAGAAATAAGATATTTATTGTATTTACAAGAAAACCTACAAACTGTTTAGCTGGAATGGAGTTAGTTCAAACAATATTTCTAAAGTGGATAAACAAATTTATCTGTTTACAGAAATGAAACCTCTAAATTGTTATTATAACACTATTATTTGTTTTGATACCAAAATGAAATAGATGGTCAATTTTGTAAAAAAGTGAAACAAGAAAACATTACTTAAAAAAAAAAATCAACAGCTAAAACAGAATTTTCACTTCCAATATTAAATGTATACAAAATATATAACCGAAAATGATTTATTTTACTTAGTTTAAGTAACTATTTGCATTAAGAATGGTATATAAAATATATAACCACAAATATATAATTACGCATAAAATGTGTAACCACAAATGGCTTATTTTACTTGGGTTATATAACTATTATCATTAAAATTGAAAAAATTGGTACTTTACTTGATCATAAATAGTGATGTAAAAAGTGATCTTTATCATCTATTGCATGATAAATTTGAAACTATAATTTCCAGATCTAACTACTGGATTCCAAAGGATGATAAATCACTAGAACCACACAATTGTTCAAAATATTTCTTGGAGATAAAAATCTCAAGTAGCGAGTTAATCCAACGATTAGAATTAAAATTAATATAGTAATATATCACGAATAAGAACAACTTTGCTAAATTCCTCGACAGACGATTTATATTCATAGTCAAAAACTTGTTTAATAACTTCAAAAAAAACATTATTCAACAGATATCTATCTGTTAATAAAATTCATACCTGTAAAATAGAGTTGAGATAACAAGAATTCCCAAGGTTAACAAAACCTGAACCGACAGGAATTTGACTAGACCATCCCAACCTAACAGCATCAGGTGAATATAGAACTCTCTTGGGTGTAGGTAATGCTGTTGGTTCCTTGGAAATTACCATAACTTTCTTAGGAGAAGCTTCAACACTAACACTATCTTTTGAACTAGTCACTTCATCACTTTTAACATTATTATTAACTACAGTACTTAAAACTGTATACTTGGACTTCAATTCATTTAAAAAACTGGTGTTGACACACTTATTTTTTTCATATTTCGCTTCAGTAAAAAGAATTTGTTTAGCTGAGGCAACTAGCCTTGAATCTAAATCCTCGCCACTTTTGCATTTTTTCACAGTTGAAAGTGACAAACGAAGAGCTGAAGTAATAGGATCTCCACTTTGAGCTGGCATGGTAATGCTGAAACAATATTAAAGAAATCAATTAAAACTTTATAATGATAATATATTTCTTAAAAATCATTTAATGAGGCATTGATAACCATAAAGAAAAGAGTAATTAATAAAAAAAAATTAAAACATACCAACTTCACAATTATTTATTACAACATGAGGAAGTATTGATGTTTATAACCTAGTCCTTGCAGTAAGAAATATCAAGGTCCACTGGTCATGATTTTTAACTAGGACACTAACAGCAACTGAATTTAACACCGTAGAAAATACTAAAACATTATTTAATATATTTGTAAAATCAATCCGTTTTTAAAATCTGAATGCTGAAATCGCTAATGGGACACATCATTCTTTTAACAATGAAAGTTGTGAAATCAATGGAGGGACCATACAGCATGCAACATCAACACCATAACTTCCATCAGTTGGCGCTAAAATTATTTATACATAAATTCAAGAAATAAACCTTACCTGCTCTTGACTCCAAAAAAATCCACAGTTATGATAGTTTAAAACTACATTTCATAAAACAAAACAGTGAAATCTTGTAACAATTTCGCACCGGTAAGATGGAACCAGATACAGCGCTAATGAGACTGCTTCTTTGATCATGACTATTTTTTTCTTTTTTGGTAAAATAATAAAGAGCGATGAAGCTAGAAAAAATTCTAATTTTTACAATTGAAAAACATTCACATTTTTAAAAATAAAGCGCAATAAAATTAAAAAATCTTTCAATCTAACCGTATTGAACTAAATAAAATGGCGCTACCTGGTGGCATTCTCTAAAATCAAATATTGGTTGTAAATTTTGTGTGATCTTCCCAACTTGATTTACTTCTAATAAATTTTTGTCAGTGATCGTTAGGGCATTTTGGTGCCTTATATGTATGATCATGTGCTTATATCGTTGAGAATAAGCAAATATATAATTATGGACATTTTTATTTATTAAACTATGTTGCTGGCTTGCATTAATTTGTGTTAATTTATTTAATAACATAATTTATGTTATTATTATGTTGAGTTAATAATTAAACCCACATGAAATATACATTTTAGAGTTTTTTTAACAATTGTTCCATATGTTTAAATATAAATAATATTTCAAAGAAGCATGATTAGACAGTATCAATTTATATTTAAAAGGTCAATATCATTATAATTACTGTAAGTTTTACAGTATTCCTAATAACATGAGATATTTCTTTTAAGGCTAATGACTTCTAAATTTCCTGATGATTCTTGTAAGGAAGCTTTTATTAAAGCTGCATGTTGTAAAAAAGAAGCAAAGAGACTTGACAATTATGAAGAATGCAAAATGTGCCTACCTGTCCAACAAACGGATGTAACTGTTCCAGATGAAATACCTGTTAGTTTTTTTTAAAGATACTTATATACATGATAATTTAAATAATTGTGTACACAAAAACAAAAATTGTTGATTAATTTTGCTTAGCAACTAAATTACTGTCCATATGTTTAGGCTCTTTTTTTGAGAGTTTTTATTTTTAATTGCATTTTTCATTATTACGAATTATTTCTAATGGAACTTAATTTGTAAAATACAAAAGACAGTATATTTTGGTCGGTGACATTAACATAACTTCTCCTTATGAACTGTTAGTAGGAAAGGAGCTTATTATTGTTAATTCATACTTGACCATCAATATTCTTTTATATTCCGTCATCTCTCCTGCACTTTGTTATAGTTGCAGTTGTACATTTACATTGTTAAGATTTCTGAGAAAAAATATTCAATTTCTTATTAAATAAATATCTCTCAAAAATTAACTAGTACTATTATTTCTAGCTACCCAACACTATTTATTGTATTGGGATTGTCAATTCCTTTTTTATGTAAGTACTTGTAAACTTTTGAGATAGGCAGTGAAGATAATATTCTTAGTTAGCATTGCAATGAGGAAAGCTATTTTAAGAAAAAAACATAATGGTATAGAATTTTAATGAGTGATTATAATGAAAAATAAGTAAGAAGTTGGAGTTTTTGGTCTGTAAATGATAATTTGTATTGTTTTTTCCCTACTCATGATCAGGATAAATTCTTCGAGATTGCGTGGTAGCAATTATAAAACATGGTAGAGATGTATATTTTTATACCGGGTAAGAGTGATAAAGTCAAGTTTGATGGTATCATGAAATAAATAAATAATAATTATCTAGTTTAGTGAATCAGAACCTTTTATGGTAATAAAAAATCATCATTGTCTACAGACTTTTCTCCACTGAGCCTCATTAAAACCTGATTCTACCTCTTTGTCTACTCCTTTGATGTTAACTTGTCAGTTTAGCATAAATTTCTTTTTCCGTTCTGGCAACTTTATATCCATATATATGCTTCTACTATTTTAAAACTATTTATGTTTATTAAACCCTATGATACCCTATAGTGTAGTCAACTAAGTTCTCCAGTCAACTCATTTCTCCTTAGATCAAATTTCCTATCCAATACTTTACTTTTGAAAACCTTAAAGTTAAATCATTAAACCTTGAAAAAAATAATAAAAGGAAGATGGTCTGGGTGCGGTCAAAGAAAAACTCAAATCATGATTAAACTATTTAAATTGAACCAATGTTTCACCCCACGTTGCAGGGCTTCATCAGGGCTAAAAAAGATACAAACACTTAAATGTTGTGTACATAAATGAAAAACTAAATAAAAAAATTTAAAAGATGTACAGTGGAACGTAAAAATTAAATAAGAATACTAAAAGGTAGTAGACAATTAATGAAAAAAATATATATAAAATACTATTCAAACTAAAAGATGGGAAAGGGGATAACAATAAAGGATGATAATGAACAAGATAGGAAATGGACTGGAAGTAAGTGGAAAAGTGTTGACAAGTGTTATAGAGAAGTAGTGAGGATTGACAGTTAAAATACATTTGAAAATAATTTTAAAGTAAACAGTATTAAAAGATTAAAGTAAATATTAAAAATAGCCAACATTAAATGATAATGTACATAATAGGGGGAAGAAATTGATAATTGGAATTTTAAAAAAAAATTGATCATACTTCAATTCTTACTACAGTCCCTAACCATAAAAATGCCTCATTTTGGAATCCATTCATATAAATTTAACAGAGAATTCCGCCAATCATCAAGTCAACAAAGACTGCATACATCCTGTCCCTGACATGACATACATCTTTAGCCTTATAAAATCCCCCATAATTCTTCTTTTCTCTATGTTCTGCAATTCAGAAGTCCACTTTCCCCTCATGACTTTTATATTTACTATCCATTATTTTTCTAATATATTTATTTTTATTTATTTATTATATTTCTTTTTTTACTTTATATTTGAAGTATATTTCTATTAATTACTTTTTATTAATGTTTCTATTATATAATTTACACACCTCTATACC
>NW_027111449.1:929118-949586 GCF_000696795.3 Halyomorpha halys
TTTTAATACTTCCTTTAATTTTCTAATACTGTTTACTTTAAAATTATTTTCAAATGTAACTTATTTTAACTGTCATTCCCCACCAATTCTCTATAACATTCTGCCAAAAGTTCACTTTCGCACTGACTTCCAGTCTGTTAAGTATGCTTCCTATCTTGTTCATTATCTTCCTTTATTCTTGTCTCCCTCCCATCTTTTAGTTTGTACTGTATTTTATATTTCTTCTTTTTTTATCTGTCATTTTTTTCTGTTTTTAATCAATTATTTAAAAACTTTTGGTGTTCTTATCTAATTTTTACGTTTCACTGTACACCTTTTTAATTTTTCATGTTGACATCATTTAAGAGCTTGTATCATTTTTAGCCCTGATGAAGTCCTGCAACGTGGGCCAAAACGTTGGCTCAATTACATAGTTTAATCACTATTTGAGTTTTCCTTTGACCACACCAGGACCATCTTCCTTTCATTATTAAATACGGTCAATCAGCGATCTTCCAGTATGTCTCAAAAAAAGTAATTTGAATGAATGTTTTATTTATAACAAAGAGTGATACAAAACAAATTTCGATTATATCTAAGAAATTTCTTGCCGATACAAAAAATCTATATGATTTTTCCACCTTATGCTCCTATTTAAAATTGATTAAGTTTCTTCTAGGCAAATTAAACAGAAGAATCAAGTTAGGAGACTGTATCAGTCTCTAATTTGGTCATTATTACAGCATACATAATTTAGGAGGAGAGAGGAAACTACACTTGTTAATATTCTTAGTTTTAACTAACAATAACAAAGGATTTCTCAATGAAACCATAATTTGAAGAATACTTTTTATGAAAACTTCAATGATGTGTTTTAATCATATTTATAATGTCCAAAATTAAAATGCTCTGTCTTTAAAAACACTTTTTTTATTTGATTTTGAAGTTCTCAAATATGGTTCTACCATTGATGGTAGTTCAATATTTCCGGTTAGTTTACCTTATAAAATAAAATACATTGTCATCATCTTGTACCATTTTCTGTTTTTGACACCTCCAAAACTATCTTGAGTTTGCATGGTTAAAATTTTTTACCACATTTGACAGGATTTAACTCCTATTTCTGGAGTTCCATCAGAGGCACTTGAGAGAAACGTAGTGATAATTAATAAACCTGTGAAGAATGTCATGCAGCAAGGAACTGCAAATACTAAAGGATATATTATGAAGTATCCAAATGATCTTACATGGGAAAATCCATTAATGGGCTGGAAATCAGGGTATGGTTATTAAAAATTAAGTTTATAACTGTAGTGTCATTATAAGTCTAAATGTAGTGTTTAAATATACTCTAAATCAGAAATTTATTAATATATTAGTTTTGATAACGTAATCAGAAAAAAGTTGTTATGTTATGTTTTTTATTTCCAAGTAATAATTTATCAAGTGAAGATGTACTAAATAAACAAGTTGTGGTTTTTGACAGAGTAGCTTACTCCAAAAAATTAGTCTTTTTTATTTGCAATGTTGATTCTATAAAAATTCACCATTGAATATATAGTTAAGAACATCCTGTCAAATACAAGGAATGGCCTGTATAGGCTTTATTGGAGTGTTTCACACCATATCTACCAAGGCTTTAGAAGTGTTACCTAAACTCTTTATATAACAAATAAAGAAAACATATAGAGGCAGATGCCAATGTGGAATGGGAGCTTTGGATTCTACAAGATTCCCCAATGCTTGATAGAATCCTTACTTTAGACACTTAAGTCAGCTACTTGTACCCTAAGACATAAGATTGGATATAAGGCTCAGTGGAAATTTCAATAGACAATCTACCCTGTTTTACAGATGGATTGAGGAAAGATTAGACTTGTTTAGCAAGTGTAGGTGTGTATAAAGAAGATTTAGACATCAATTTAAGTATTTTGTTGGGTAAAGATTCCATTGTGTTCTAAGCAGAGGTATTTACCATAGGATTAGAAGTTACCTTTTGTAATAGAGCTGGGATTAGTATCTACTCAGACAGTCAGTCAACCTCTTCAAGGTGTTTTAGAATTCCACAATGGTGAGAGAATACAAGTAGCCATTGGAATCAGTTCCTTGTTTTGAGAATTAGTACTCGTTCAGGTACTTTGCCACAAAGAATCAAAAGTAATGACCTTGCAGGAATAGGTGCTTAAAATCCCTCCCAACAGACCAGAATCCCTATTAGATATCTCAAAACATCAATATAAAGAGGTCCTTAATTGTACATTGAGAAGAGCAGGCAAGGAGTGGGGAAATGTATTGGGCTTCGACTAGCCAAGCAGTACATTAAAAAGCTCTCCTTCTAAAACCAAGTATCTGCTAAGCCACATTCTAGGGATGGCGGGGGGAGGAGTTTAAATTACACAGTAGTAAAATACTTAGTAGGTACTCTTAATTGGGTAAAAATCTGGTACGAGATTCTGATCAAATCTAGTTTCAGTACTTTCTTATTAAGTACTGCACCCCCTGGCCCTTCCTAGATTGTCGTGGCACAGATTAAATTTTTTTAAATATAAATATTTATATAGTTTATGAGGAGGTTCTAAAAGTCAATATATATACTTTTGAAAAATTATTGTGGGGCGTCTCTTGAAAATAAGCCACATGGTAATTGAAAGCTTTGATTTTCAACATATAATATTTAATTTTTGTTTTTAACAGGGCCAGTTCCATACAAGATGTTGAAATAAGATTTCCAGCTAAAGAAAGTGCTGTTTACTTCGCCAAAAAAAATGGCTGGAAAGTGTATACCCCAAAAGAAACTCCAAAAAAAAATGTCAAGAGAGGTTATGGCATGAATTTCGCATGGAACAAAAGAACAAGAGTATCCACAAAATAATTAGATATTTATTCTGCTGAAATTATTGAAAAATGATTTAGCCTAATCTTGTTTTATTCCATTTAATCACCATATTATTCAGATTGTTGTTTATCTGGAAATTTTATTTTAAAAATTAGGATGTTTATTTTATTAAATTGTTCTTACTTTTGACTAATACCTTAAATAGTTATTAATAATGAAAATCTTTATGATTTTTTTTCTTAACAATAGTAACATTAAAGGAAATTCATTAAATTCCATCCACAACTTTTACTCATGAAAGAACTAAACTTTCCTTGGCATACCTATTTACAAAAACAGCTCATCAGATTAAGCTCAAATTTGAAGGAAAGTTGGGGATTAGCATAAAAATGGCCAAGTTTTATCAAATTTCATCCTATTTCATTTACGCACGTGCAAATGTATTTTGCTTTACACGCCTACATTTCAAAAATGGCAAGATTATTTTAAGACACATGTCCACATAACAAACCTGTGTTTTACCTTAGTACAGTATTTTAACATTAATACAGCTTCCTGACCATTTCATCTGGTTTGTTAAGTACATTATAAATGTTATCTATACTTCAAGGTTTAATAATAAATGTTCTTTTTTAATAAATTTGATTTGTCATTTGACTATAAAATCTGAAGGAATCATTTTTGACAAATAAAATTTACAGGTGTGACTGATAAAGTATAAATTTTTTTAAAATAATAATAAATAACAAATAAATTGTCTCCAGATAAGTAGTTCTTTGAGTTCCAAAGAAAAAATGGATGGATGGAGAAAATATGTATTTATAAGTAAAATATAAAAACGGTGAAATATTTAAAAATATGTAAAATAAAATTGGTTGAAATTTGTCACAAATATAATGAAATGATCACAGGAAGCATAAATATATATAGGAAGTTGTCAACAAAAATTCTATCCCTATCAGATACCCTTGAAACTACCAACACGTGTCTGGTGGTAGTGAAACAAAAATGAAATACACTCCCGTTCCCCATCCCTCACTAATGATCTTTTATAGTTTCAGGGAAAGAATAATACAGAAACAAATTATAACAAACTTTTTATCTTAATTATCAAAGTGAGTAAATTTAAAGCATAATAATTACAAAATGTGAGCGAAAGGATTACTCCTCTGTAGTTTTCTAGAGTTATAGGGAAAATAAAAAAAGAACTATAATAATTCATACTCATTCTTTGAAATTACAATACTTTTTTACAATATCCAGATCTTAAATAATGAGATCAAAATTTTTAACAATAACAAAATTAAGCATATATCTAAAAATAAGCAATTTTGAGTATATGAGGAGTTTTCCATCAAAAAATAATAAACCCACTTCTTGAAAATAAAGATTTTTTATTTATAAATTAAAGTTCTACAGCAAAAACTTGTTGAGTTTATTTCAAAATTTTAATTTTCTCCGGTCAATTAAGTGTTAAAAATCATTTTAATTTATTTACATCAGATGCTCCCATAATAATTTTTTAATGATAATATTCTAAAAGTGGAAGTATTAACTTATGAAAGGAAATTCCTCATGTTTAGATCTAATTATTAAATACATAAGAGACTTAAATGAAAAATAATTATCACAGATACTGCAGAAATTATCATAAATATACATACTTTTAAAAGATTAAATAAAATCTAAAATTATACAAGACAATAATTGCAGAATGAGGTATATAATTCATATTTCTTGAGGTATCCTATCCATCCACATTATAACACACATCTACCAAAACAAACTTTTTGAGATTTTATTTGATAATTTTGGCGGATCAATGTAGTTTGCTGAAACTGAAAATTAACTCCAGTTTATTCCATATAGTTTGTTATAAATCCATGATATAATGCCAATTTTGTCGCACAAAATCAAGAAAATCTTTCATATCACCTGGAGAACTCAACTGATCAACTACAAATATTGATCAAGTGAAAAAGAGGTCGACAAAATATACCAAACAGGCAAAGACTGGACTCTGCTAGGCCAATTGGAGAATTAGAGATGTAAGACAAAGTATTTGAATTTTTAAATACATTTCAGTGACTTCTTATTGATTTCAAATCAGACATACGCAAAGTTCATTTTTACCATCAGAATCATAATAAGATCATCTTCCCAATGATACCAAAAATGTTTGAATTGTGTCAAAGTATGGACGAGTAATAAAAATTTCAAGCTGATCTAGGAAAAGGTGGAAACAAATATACTCTTTCTGACAAGTGAGAAAAAGTTAAATTTGTCGTTGATTTGAATATAAGAGTTTTCCAAGCTGCTGAATGCTATGTAATATGTTTTTTTTTTTACCAATTTTACTACCATCTTGTTTGTTATTTATTCATTTCTTTTTTTTATGAAAACAAATTAAAATGCTTTATATACATATTTTATAACACATATGTAAACAAAAGAAACAATTGAAATTTTTATTATTTGTGCATCCTTTGCCAAAATTCAAATATTTAAAACATTGGTACCTAACAAAACCTAAGTTTTCTCCCATTCTCATGGTACAAATAAAGTATATATTTGCTTGATTTGAATGCAATAAAATGTCACATTAATATATTTAAAAAATAAATAAGTATATTACCTTATATCTCAAATTCGAATTGACCTGTTAATCTGATTTGTGCCATATGATATATTTTAATGTCCTTTTGAAACAATACTATATAAATGTGATGAGTCACATCAAGCTTGGAATGGATGCATAAGATAAGACTATCTGGCAAAGACTTGTTGAGGGGTACATCTGTCTGTTGTATTCTAAGGAGTTTGATAATTTGATACAATAAAAATTTGAAGTTGATTAGGTGCTATGAAAGATTTTCTTGATTTGGAATAAAATTGAGTTTATTTGCAGCTTGAGCACATCAAAAGACTTTTAGATCAAATCAAAATTTTTGTTGTAGACCTTTGTTATTGGTCAAGGCAATAATTCCATTACATTTATGTGCCAATACTTGATAAGAAATCTTGAACAAGGTTTATGATTAAGGAAAGAAAGTATCTATTAGTTTTACTTCCATTTTTTTCTTTGTACACTAGTATACATGTCTATAATAAAATAAAATGTCTACAAATGATGTTAACTACTTGATTTGTTTAAATTATAGATTAATCTTATTCAATAGGGTTTTTCATTCAAATACAAGAACTGCCTTAATGCAGCTGGCTTGTGTTCTCCAGCGTCCTAATATAAAAAAAATATGATTTTAGTCAATGAGCATATAAATATGAAATATTCAATTGTCTTTAATTACAATTAAAATATATTGTTTTCATTGCAACTGTACAAGAAACGAATGAAACTGGACTCAAATAAGATAAAACATAATAGTTTTCCAAAACTACAATCTGAGTAATCCACACATGACCAATTTTGATTTGATGAATATAGAGGAGGAATTTTAACTTAATCAAAAACACTAATGAATTGATACTTTATGAGATGATATTAATCTATAGTTATTTTTAGTAAACTATATAATTAAAATTTAAAAATTACTTTATAATTAGAAGCAGCATTTTTCATATCAATAGAAACTTCTATAACAGTTTCCAAATTCATGTTTGCTCAATAGATAAATTCAAATTGATAGAATTTCGTCAATAGCTGTTCTTAGCATATATTATCTTAAGTACTATCTCTTTGTTTTCCTTTTGCATTTTCAATTTTACGATTTCTTCTCCTGAAAATGACATTTTTTTAAAAAATAACTGTCAATTAAATAAAAATATGGCAGTTAGTAATAAATAGGCATGTAAAAGAGATTAATACTTTTTCTTTTCATGGGACAATGCAGACCATGAATATCTTTGGCTTGTGGTATTGGTTTTACAGGTATTTATAGCTGGGGGGGGGGGAGGGAGGAACAAATAACCTGGTGGGGTTCTCCGGAACCTCATGTTACTACTAACTACCATTTCCATGGTTGAGCAGTAGGACAACCTACCTCCATAACTGGTCTCCCTCTGGTGGTCAGAAATGACCAAATAGGGAGTAAAATAAATATATGTAAAAACAAAATCCCATAACCAGTCCCTTTGGGGTTGATTCAACACCTGTCCTTCCTACCTACTCAATTCGGCCCAAAGGACTGACAAATTTTGTTTAGAACAACGAATTATGATTCTTCATATAGATATGGACTCCATAAAAGTTGCTTCATATCATCAACTTTCCAATGATACACCCATTAGATAGCAAAAACAATATGAGGACCTAGTATTTTTTTGTACTGGTTTTGATATCCCTTACCTAGGTCTTTTTTTGTCAATGTTTAAAAAGTGGGTTACTACTGCATACACAATGTTATTCATAAATAGAATCAGAAGTGAATTGTTTTGATGAATAAGTTTCGGTGTGCAAAAAAAGGTATGAAAAAATTGTAGAAAAAACTACTTATGAGACATGTATATTTTGACCCATGTTGCTGGTCTTTGTCAGGCCTGAATTGATGCGGATAGTGGCTAACTCTGTTTTTGCTCTAGTAAACAAAAAGATTTATTTGTACGGAAAAGTTTTTAATGTTTCTCCAACAATTTTACAATTTACTTATTAACTATGAGGTAGTTAAAACACTAAGGTAAATAGAAAATAAAGTGAAATCAAATAATACATAGACTGTCCATTTAGTAATCTCCATTACAGCGGTATAAGTATGGTTAGGGAGGCTCAGACAGCCAAGTTTTGAGACCTCCTTCTTATACAAAATTTTAAGATGTGGCTGGGTAATGTACATGATAATACAATGGCAGTGATTTAATTTGTTAGTATAACTACACATAATAAAATTTTACATTGTGATTTATTATTATACTGGGAAAATACAAAACTTCCATTATTAAGCCACTTTGGCTGGAGACCTGTGTTATTGGCCACGTTATTTACACTTCTGCACCAATGATTTGAAGTTTTATTTTATTTCATTTCATTGAAGAGAGTATTTCATTTAGCTAAAAAAACAAAGAATGAAAAATAAGATATAATTCTTAGCAGTAAAATATAAACCATATTTTTATCATCAATATGGCATAGATCAAAGAATACAATGCTTTTTGTATGAAGTTATAACAAATCTACTCATATTGCAAGATTTTTAGTAGTTGACCATAAATAATTATTGAACGAATATGGTCCGCCCCGTGGTTGTCAAAAAATGGTACTCAAAAATAACAGAAAAAATGTTTATTAGACTCTCATTGGAAGTTTTCATCTGGCTAATCAGATGTTGTCTACCCACATTGACTCAGTCAAGATGGAGACCTGGAATGTGGGTTGAAATGTTGGTGTCGAACAAATAATTTTTCCTGCTTTTTTTTTAGAGTACCCTTTTCTGACTGCACCCAGAAACTTAATTTGTAAAACAATCCACTTCCAATTCTATTAGTGAATAACATTGTGTATACAGTAGTAATTTACTTTAGAAACATTATTGGGAGAAAAAAGTTAGGTACAAGATAGCTAACTATCAGGCAAAAAAAATAATAGGTACTCGTATTGTTACAGGTATCAAATCTTTTTCTGACCTACCAACCTCAATTTATCTTTGAAATTGAACTAGTTTTGCAAAGGTGGATAAGCTGTTGACTAACTGAAGAATTGAAGCAACAATATATAATAAGTTAATTTGAAAGAGATGGTCAGGGTTGTGGTCAAGAAGGATGAAAGAAAACAAAGTTAAAAATTTGATAACTATTTTTCTTTCTTCATGACTATAGCTCTGACCATTTTCTTTAAATAGATCCATTTGAATAGATATTTATTTAGGTACAAATGTGTTTTATTTCAATACTAACATTAAACATGGAGGTTATACATGTTCTTTCAAATGGCATCATAATTTTTGAGCTATGAAAACTTGTTTTAAATTTATGCAACTTTTTACCCATTCTGATTTTTGCTTGAAGTATGCAAAATCAAGTGACGGATAATATACATCTTTGTGTTAATGTCTCATCCATTTTCTCAATTTTATTTGTTACCACTACAAGAATAAAACATTCAAAATTCCTCCATTACCAATGGCATTTGTGTACTTTAAGTCATATAATGGAATTATAATTTCAATTTTTTCCATGTTACTCCATTCCTCGTCCATCAATGGGCATGGTATGAAGAACTTCATCCAATAATTGTAGTGCTCTGTGCAAATGAACCTAAAAAAAATTTTAAATTAGTAAAAATGTAGTTGCTAAAATTACTTCATAACATCGATTATATTGAGTTTTACGAACTGAATTAAAATCAAATGCCAACCATAAGATTCCACCTGATAAGTGAGTAAAAATATTGTGAAAAAATATCCTTTACCAAATTGTCATTCATACCTAATTGACCTGATTAAACTCAACACATACTCTGAAGATAAACTTCCTAACCTAAATGTTTGTTTTACAATCCTTAAAATAATTAACGTTTTTTTAAACAAAAAAAATTTAATAAAATATATGTGTCAGGAGGTTGACATTCTCTAGCCACAGTAAACCTTACTTAATATCCAGCTTTCACTGCAACATACACAAATATGGATTGTATTTATATATTCTAGGATTAGCCTGGATAGTCAGGGTTACAGCACTGTCTGTGGTAGTAGAATTGTCCAGGATTTTTGGCTGAGTACCAAGAAAATATAATTTGCCCTCAATTGATAAAAACAATGAGGAAGCTATATTGATACATATATTTAACAGACCTTTTTTATCCCATCTCTATTTCTGCAAGCTATTATAGGAAACAGCTTATAAAACACGAGATAGGTTTTTCAATAGATTTATTTTACTAAATAAGGCAAATATATTATTAATAGGAGGAAAACTTAGTAGCTTTTAAGAGTGAGGTTATGTCATGAACCTGAACTATTTTAACCTACTTTTAATAACTGAGATTATCATTTGTGTTAGTTATCTTTCCTAACATAGTAACCTCTTATCATATGTTATTTAGTATAAACCAAAATCACCGATCTATTATTCTTAATATTCTTGCTAATAGTTGAGATCACTAGAAGAGAAACAATAATAATAGTTAAACAACTTTCTTATAATGAGTATTAAACTTTTATGATTTCAAAAATAAGGAGGCAGTATGATTTCAGGATTGGTCATTTAAATAAATTCATCTATGTAAAAAAGATAAATAAATCTACCCACAATTGATCATAAAGAATTGAAACTCACTTCAAGCCAGCATGGAGTAGCTTTTATGGAACTTCTGGGGTAATCAGGGCCCCATCCTTTAATGAAACTTAAACGTAAAATGCACAGCCTTCTTAAGTCGTCAACTCCGATACTTGCAGCAGAGCTTAAGCCTAGGACATAAAATTAATACAATGATATAGATTTTTGTAAGCTGGAATAAGTAAAAAAAGTGTTGTTAAATCCAAAATTTTATTTTATTATTTGCCAACAAGATGGTAGCAAGTGATTTAAAAGAAGATTAGTTTACAATTCTCAGTTATTTTGACAAAAAGAAAAGGACTTGGCATTATTGTAATTGTAAAAGAAAGGAGGCTATTCAGTATACAAAAAGACACATAAAAACACTGCTATGTCCAGTACACCACAGACGGAGTTCTTATGGCAGAACTATCCATTAAAAATTGAGTGAATGATTGATATATTAGTTGACATAAATATTTATCTATGATAGTACTATAGTTTAAGATAAAAATGATTTTAATTAATACAGTTAAGGTAAATTTTGTTTTAATTACTTAACAATTAACAGAGACAGATTTTAGGAAATTACATAATATTTTACATAATAGTCTCTATTAATGTTAGGAGGATAGGGATTAGGATTTTAAGTAAGTTCTAATAGCTATCAGGAAAACCTGTTTAGAAAATAGATCCACTTCCATTGAATTGATTTCAATCTCTAATTTTTTTTTTTATTTTATTAATAATTTTATTTATTTCATAGTCTTTTATTTTATTTTTAAAACCGTGACTTAACGCAATGCTGAAAACCTCAGTTTCAATTTTATTGCCTCACTATTTACATCAATATTATTCAGTGAGGATCTAATGTAGGTGAGGAATACAAGAATTATGTAAAACTTTTTTCTTTAACACTGCTTTTTCTGTACTTTTATAAACAATAACAGTTAAGTCTGAAGCACTAAACCAAAACTTTCAAATTAAAAGTTATATTGAAAGAAAAACTCATCAACTTACTAACAGCCGGAGCAATTCCTCCAACACTGTGCGGCCCAGGAATGTGGCCAGCAACTGCAGCTGCCTGAGCTGCAGCTGCTGCTTGTGCTGTAGCTGCTTGTTGCTGCATTTGCGTATGACACTGCCTCAAATCGAAAACCTGGAAAAAATGAATAGCAATAACTTAAGAGAATGGAATCAGATACGGGGGTGGTCTGAAAAGTTTCTGACTTAACAAAAATACAAGACAATTTTTTTTTTTTCAACATAGTCTCCTTGTAACTCTACACACTTCTCCCAGCGATGATCCCATCTCTGTAACCCATCCTAAAAGTATTTAGCATTTTTTTCTGCAAAATAATTGTTCATAAAGGTGATTGCCTCTTCATTTGACAAAAATCTCTGTCCTCCGAGGGAAATTTTTAGATGAGGGGACAAAAAGAAGTCGCTTGGGGCTTTGATTGAGATTTGGTGAGTAAGGCGGATGGTCAAGCAGTTCAAACCATAATTCGTGGATTTTTGCCATGGCAACCACTGAGATGTGAGAAGGCACCTTTTAATCGATTAAAATAACTCCATGACTATCACAAAAAACAGTCGCCATCACTTTCCCAACCGAGAAAACAGTTTTTGATTTTTTTTTGGAGCTGGTTCCTCCTTTGCAGTCCACTATTTGGACAGTATTTTTGTTTTGAGCTTATAATAGTGTATCCAAGTTTCTTTTACAGTAATTAATCAGCGCCTAAACTTGGATTTATTGTACCTAAACTGCGCCAACAAAGCGTTGGAAATGTTCATTTGAACACATTTTTGGTCTAACGTGACCAAACGCACCATCCAACGTCCAGACAGCTTTCTCATTTCTAATGTTTTTTTTAACATGTTCATAGCCTCTGCTATCTCTCTCACTTTAATTCGGCAGTCATCTAGCACCATTTAGTGAACTTTGGTGATGTTTTTGTCGGTAGTTGCAGTTTTTGGACGTCCCAAACGTTCATTGTCTCCCAAGCTCTTACGGCCATGTTTAAATTCAGCAGCTCAAAATTTCACTGTAGTAAATGGTGTTGAGTCCCCATACAAAGAATCCAACTCATCTTTGATTTGTGTAGGCAATATTGCCTTTCAAAAAACAAATATTTAATGACAGCTCGATACTCGATTTTGTCCATTTTCACAAAAACACTCACATCAACTCACTCAAACGACTGTTTCATAAATACTGTACATCCAAAATGGCTGAAACTTTGGTGGGTAACTGTCAACAGATGAACAACAAAATTTACTTGCTTTTATTTATGAGTGCTGCCATCTTCACATTGCGGTCGGAAACTTTCCTGACCATCCTCGTAAACTCAGAAAATCTGCAATCGTAATTCAAAGAGTATTCATGCAAAAATTTGGCATAGTATTAATGATATGCTTTCTATAAACTATTTTGCAATTTAATACTGAAACTATTACTTAAATTGTGTTACCTCGTATAAAAGGGAATAAAATACAAAATACGATTTTTATATAATTTAATAACCTAAAAATCAATGCATCATTTTAGAGACATCTAGTAGATTAGAAAAAATTAGATAGGTATCCTACAAAGTGATAGTTGAGATGAAATCCACTGACTTTTTATTTTTAAATCATGATAAGAATTTTTTTGGACTTACACGATACACAACTCAAGCAACAATCAGTTGTTATTTACTTTGATACAATCAATGGATCCTTTTGATTGTCTTAAAGATATTTGGAAAATTATAAATACATACTACATAAATAAAATACTGATTGTTGAGTTTCATGTTGTATCCTTAAATAGTTGATAAGGAAAAACATGGCTCTAAGCCAAATTTTAAAATTTAAATTCAATTAATAACCCATAAAATGCTCAAATATATAAACTTGAATCACTGAAAAAGAAAAAAAAAAAGACACAATTTCCAAATTTATTTTATTTTAAAATAACTAATCTCTTAGATGAAAAAATAAAAGAATAATATAAAAATAAAATAACCTTTATATATGCAGATGGATAAATCTTGTGAACTGCATCTCCGGGTGATCTTCCTGCTTCCCGATCAAGATAGTAGGACTGCACAAAGACAGAATGATCAGAGAGACACCTCAACCACACATCACCTTCTCCCCTCAAATCGAGTTGAATGCCTTTACCAATGTGTAACCTATAAAATTTAAGTCACTTTCAATTAATATTTTACTTTATTAATTTCATGGAAAAATAGCAAAAATAAGAAATTTCATTTGTTAACACATAAAAATAGTTTAAACTTAGATAGATATATATTGTAATCCTTACAAAGGTCCAGAAAATAGTTTGCATGTAATTGATGCTATGTCATAAAGTCTATTATACAAAAATGTCATTTAAATAGAGTTCGATAAACCTAATTCAGCTCAAAACAAAATTACCATAATTGATGGTACATTAAACATGGTAGAGATGTTTGCACATTTTTTTCCATATTCTTATGAATGTATTTCATATAGCAAAATTTTACTATATTACTTTTTTCAGAAAACGAAAAAATACATTACCTAGTCCGTTCACTTTGTTCTTTACGATGCACGTTACTTAGCGCTCCAAGGCAAAACCTATTAGCTCCTTCAGGATTAACATAGCCATCAACAGTAACACAAGGTGAAGAAGAGGGAACTTTGAAAGTCTCTCCTACTTGTGTATCAAGTTCAAAGTAAGCAATGGAACACCAATGCTCAGGGGCTGGTTGACTCGATAGCAAACCTCCGATTCCCATTTCAGATGTCACTCCATGATTCCCTAGATAAAAAACAAAATATATAAATAACAAATATTCAAGTAAATAATAATTTTATTAATTATTTTACATAACAATTTACATCCTCATCTCCATTCTTTTATAATATAACAACAGGGGCAGTGTAAGACTCCAACGGGAGTCTTGGGCCGACGTAATAAAGGAAAAAAAAATTATTTTACAGATAGCTTCATTATAAAAATGAATTTTTTCTAGTTCATATTAATTAAAAGATTTAGAATACTGCAAATGAGAAATTTAACAAATTTTCACTTTGTCCTAGAAAACTGTTTAATTTCAAGCATTAACAAAATTTCTAAATCTTCACTTTCTTTTCATAAACCTCATAATGAGCCAACAGATACCAAATATCTTGTTCATTCTGCTGATATCCAACCCAACCTCCTTTTCACTGAAGATAGGCAGGTATAACAACATAAGATTACACATTTCTTATACAAAAGAGAAATACTTGAGTAGCAGGTACCGGTTGTATTACACATATAAGAAAATTCTTAATAACTTGGACAAATCATTTTTAAGGTGTCTCCTTGATAGTGAACTAAAGGCCGAAACATCGGAAAAAAATAAACAAAGTTGAGAGATAAGGATCAAAAGATATATGTGTTTTGATTGAAGTTACTCACTCTCAAACAAATAATTAATATATAATAAATTAACTTACTTTTTAATTTCAAGAATAAATAATAAAAATATAATAAACAATTTTTTTGTATTGTATTAAAATATACAAATATTTGGTGATAAAAAAAGATATTTTGTTCTTGGTAATGAATTGTAACTAACTGATTTCAGTTCTTAGTATAATAGACTGGTAGCCTGACCTAGTTCAGAGCTTCCTTTAAACGGAATCATCTCAATAGAAATATTTTGTTTGTTTTAGTTTAATGACCGAATTATAACATTCTTAGAGGAGAAGAAATTCCAATTTATTATTATTGTAATATATTCAATTAGAAAATTCCATTGCTTACAGTATGTATTTTGAAGAGGCTGGGGTGGAGGCGGCTGCATACTTTGAGTATAAGTAAGAGTGTAACCGCTCCATGTTGCTTGCTGGGTAGGAGTCACATAACCCTCACTTCGTCCCTGTCCAGGGCTTTGAGAATTTGTTCTCCCAACATTAGAATTGTCATTCACTAAAAAAAAAAAAAAAAAATATATCAGAAAAGTATTAATCGAGAAACACACAAAACTAAGCCAAAAAGATTTACTTTCCAAAAAAAAAGGAAGAATTTTGGGCTGGCCACAAAATATACACAAAATATGTGAACAACAAGAAAGTATGTTTTAGTCAAAACTTTTTCCTACTTTTTACCATAGAACTCCACTTATCTATTTGAGTTGGAACCGAGACATTGTCAGTTACTTCAGAGCATAAAAAAGAAAAAATCTCCAATATTGATTTAACTTAAATATTTTGTAAAAATTAAATTGAAAAATAAAACTTAATATCTCTGACTTTAAGCAATAAAAACTGATGATAAAAATTCCCGGACATACATTTCTTATTGCTTAGCTTAGTTTTTTATGTGGGGAAGAGCAGAACTGTGACAGCAACAAGGATTTAGGGAAAATAATCCAATGTGGGAGAGGAAAAATCCTTCCACAAAGTCATCTGTCTTTTATTTTGACTTTTACTAAATACTAAAAGGGAAATAGAATTCAAAAGCCTGAAAATATTATTTTTCTCTGTACTTATAAAAATATCGACATATTTTAACTCATATTATGAACAAAACTCATAAATTACTTACCGATTGGACTTCCAGGAGTGTCTATAGAAGATTGTGACATAGGAGAATAAAATGCTGGTTGGGCCATTTGAGAATCAGTAGGGGATACAAGAGCAGGAGTTGTGCTGGTTACCAAAGTGCTCCCACCTCCTGGATTATTGTTTCCTGTAATATGAAATGATTCTATATCTTCAAGTCTAAATGAATTTTAAAGGTCCACTGAATAAATATTCATTAACTGAACAATAGGGAGTCCTCCTCATCATGAAGAAAAACTATGTGATATTACTTAACAAAACAAATTGATAAAACTCGTACTTTGGTAGCTAGTTTAAAATCTCCTAAGAGGTTAAAGGTTTGACCCTACTTCAATTGTTAACCTCAATAGGCAAAAACAAATACAGATGGCCAAAAAATAATGTAAGAGACAACGTGTCAGAATTTTTAAAACAAAATTCTCTCAGGAGAAGTAAGGCTGAAATTGGTACAAATTTCAAAGAAACTATTCTATGGGATAACAAAAACATATCTCATTTTTATCAAAATTTGAACTTACATTTTTGTAAATATTGATTTATGAACATATTTGCATTCTCCAGAGTCAAATTTATTAGATGAGATAGTAGTGTAAATTATAACTGTTATTAGCCGCACAACAGCAGCACTTTTATGATACGCATGGGAAATCTTTATGATGGTTGTGGAAACAGTGGTTTTACACAACTTTTTTCCCTCAAGGAGTGGTCAGTAGGTATGGCAATTTTTAAAAAGTACCTGATTATTGAATAACCTTTTTTTTTTTTTTTCAAGAAACAAAACATTTTTGAATTTAATGATTGGAGAAGTTTGTCAGGGTGTGCGGTCAGCAAAGAACAACATAAATAAACAAAACCATATTTATTTATTTTATGCCTACCTTCTATGCCATAACCCCTGATGAAGACCAGAAACTCAGGTCGAAACGTCGGCATAAAATAAATAAATATGGTTTTGTTTATTTATGTTGTTCTTTGCTGACCACACCCCCCGACAAACTTCTCCAATCATTAATCTAAGGTCAACTATCTAAACCTCATTTTTGAATTTAGAATGATCATCATCCCCCATGCTGCGGAAACAAGGTCTTAGCTATCTACAGAGAGATCATGAAACCACTGACGACCCTATACCACTGCCGGATAATGAAGAGAATATCAATGAGATTAATGAGTCTATCTCAGATATACACAACATTTACAGTTTATCATCACGAGCATGTCAAAACACTACACTAAAATAATTGCAAGCAACATATATACTTAATACAAACAAACTAGCAGTAATAAGATTAAAAAAAAAATTACATTAATAACTCACTATGTAAATTTTGTGAGTGTGGTGGTGAAGCCTGTTGGCTCCATGCGGACCTGGATGGTTCTTTCATTCCCCTTGGCGGTTGCCTTTCTTCCAACTTATTGCTGAGATAACTTCTTCCTTCACCACCAACACAAAATGAGCCTACACGATTGCCATCAACCACAAAACAAGTGCAATAAAGGAAATTAATGCTTATTAAAAATAAAAAAATAAAATAAATAAAGGCTTAGTGAACCCAATGATTTAATGCAAGTAGGAAAAAAAAAGTAATAAATTATAAGAGCTTAGATTAAAAAACAGTGCAAATAATGCAATAAAAAATTTAACATACCATTTCCATTCCAAACAGAAAGACACTACTCCTATTAAATTAAAACATTCATAACAAACAGAAAAAATGTTGATAAATAGCTATTTTATCATACCATAATGCTCCACATAAAAAATAGAACTGGCTGAATAACTATTGAAACACCTATGATATATCAAATTTGGAAACACTGGAGTGTACAACCATTTTTTCTTCTCCAGAATTTCATGCAACAATAAACAAAAGCAATAAAGCATATAGAAATGTAAAATTTTCTAAAACAAACCATGAATAGGTTGTGGATGGAACTGAACAGGTTGCTGAGCATGGTGCTGTACAGTAACTTGATCTTCAACTTCAGACGTACCTGGTACAACACTGTACTCATCCTTCAATACTCGACCAGATCCTGACTGTAAGCTCAGACCAGATAAATCTAGTAACAAAAATCGAAGTTGCTAATATATCTTATAGAGGTTATTTAAATTAAACAAAAAATTACTAAATATAGAATAAACGACAACTAAAGTTTAGATTGAATGCATAAATGGCAGGTAATGAACTAAAAGGTAAATAATACGGATAATTATTTCTGAACTTTTTAGATTTTTTTTTTATTTTAACATTTGTAGTTTTCAAATATTGACAATTTATGCTCTCAGGAACTTACATTCTGTGATATGAAACCAATAACAAGTAAAGAATAATTAATCTATAATAAAATACTATTACATCTTTTTGAGCTTGGATTATTTCAAAACATTCATGTAGTATCGCTAAGTAATTATAGCTATCACATTTAAAAAACTCAAATGAGTAGTTCACTAAAAAGATTTTATATACTTACAAACAACTAAAAAGATTTTATATACTTACAAACAACTAAAAAGATTTTATATACTTACAAACAACTAAAAAGATTTTATATACTTACAAGCAAACAGGTTAAATACATTATCCTCCTTGTTACTACACCATAGTCGATTAATTACATTAGTTCATAACTAACTTTCTATATACAACTTACAGCTTACATTTAAATGAGTGAAGCAGAGGAAATTATTAATATTTAAAAAAAAAAAATTGATATTACAAAAATTGTATTCTAACTGAAGGAGATCCTCTGAACACAGAACAGCCATAATACAGTGAGAACAGGCATTTGACTGCGATCAGAGAATTGAGTATATTATAATTATCTTCTCACAGAAAATTTGTTTATCAAATGCTGGCTCCCTCCTCTGTAATACAAACTTCTAGCTATTTCAGTAATATTTGAGGTAATAGAAATCTGCTACTGTATTTTTCTAAAAGCTAGTAGAAAATACAATTAAGATTTATACTTTGTCAACATTTCTGGCCATTTTAATTATTTTAGTTTTTTTTTAATCAATAGGAAGTTGGAAGGGCTAGATTTCTGGACACATTGTTTCCAGAAAAAGGAAAAGGATGGCATCAGCACAATTCCAGGGCATGTGGCTACTATACGAACCAGGAACTTGACACAAGTTATAATTTTACAAGATGATGTTGATAATTAAATTTAAGTGGATTATAGCACTTAAGGTCATCAAATTGATCCATGGTAACAAAAATTAGCATATTATATAACAGTATTTGAATATTGCTGAAACGATAAAATAGCTAGAAAAAGGTAGGTTTTAAATATTAATCACAAATGGATGAAAATAGGTTAGTGTAAACAAAGTATTCCCATTAGGCACCCTAGAAGTCTAATAAATTATTGAGTTCACATTTGAGTAAATCCCCAGTCTATATTCTGAAGTATTACCTAATTATATGTTGAAGTACCAACTTAAAATTATGAATAACTTTGCTAGTTTATAATACCTAATACATAACAAACATACCTATGCCAGGAGACACAACTCTTTCATAGTGGTAAGGGTTGACGCAAACAGAATCACACTTGAGATCAAAAGCAAACTGGCAGTCTTTGATATGTTTCAATTCATTCTTATGAAGATCTGGCCATCGCCATATCTTAGCATAAATCACATGAGGAAAACCTTTCCTTCCAGCAACCTAGAAGAAAAACCAATTTAAGAAACAGAATAACACAAAGCTATTATGCTGCATTGCTAAACTAACCTGAAGTCGCCCATCTAAAGTTCTCTGAATAGTGACACATTTACTATGATTAGAACCATTAGTTGTGATCGCTGTAATCAAGCTGTCAAGTTCATCTCTTTTCTCCTAAAGAATATTTTAAAACAGAATTAAAAACAAATAAAAATTATATTAATGATAACTGGAATCTGATTAAAATTAGTAACTAACCTTAAGTTTTTTTACCAAACTTTCTATGGCTCGCTTAGAAAATCCTTCTGATTCACCTCCTTGTCGATGACACATAAGACTGTGGACAATGCTTAAACAAGCATCCGCTGATGTAGGTGTACTAGTAACAGTCATTTTCTTTGTAGAAAAATAATTATGAACAGACTAAAGAGCATCTGTATTGAACCAGAAAAATAAATCATAAATGAGGCTTGTAAAACTAATTTACACTGAAAAAGCCAATTTAGAAAGACTTTTTCAGGATATTAGCATCTCTCAAATCAATAACTCAAAGTAGGTTGCTGAGATAAAATAAGTATAAATATAAAATAGCTAATAATTAACAACCCACAAGAAGTTAAATAAATACACTACACAATTTAATAAAATTTCTATCTCTGTTTACAACAAAGTACATTCATAAGGCTACAACAACGAAGTATACAAGGTTAGGTATAGCTCTACAAAACAGACGAGCTATATAACTCTACTCTCCTTCCAAGCAGAAGTGGGAAGTTGGCCACGCCTCCGAAGCTACGATTTACGTAGACGAAAATAAGGATGTCCTAATTTAATGGAATTATCTGTAAAACCTTTTAAATGATCGCAAATTTGAACTTGATAGAGGTTGAAAATAATGATATTTCTAATAATTTGGTTATCAACAATGAAAATACATTTAGTCGTTTTCGGGAAATCGGTGTTCAAGTCCTGTTCTCTTCAAACTGATTAATGTGACTTTGATTAGAAAGGATTCCAAAATACATATACTATTAAAAAGAAAGAAACGGAAAATAAGATTTAATAAACTAAATTTTCATTATAGAAGATGGATGATTTTTTTTTTTTTTTTTTTTTTTTTCGGCCAAGACTCCCGTTGGAGTCCTATACTGCCTAACCATGGTTGGGGGTCAAAGTTCTTCATTTTGTGG
>NW_027111449.1:949636-955633 GCF_000696795.3 Halyomorpha halys
CCAATGAATCACATAGGTTCTCTTCATATTTACTAAAAATATTGATAGAAGATTCCACAACAGTACTACTTTCTAGGTTTTTAAAAACTACAAATATCCATGGTAATATCTATCCCAAATTTAATTCTTATATATGGGTCTTGAGAATCAGTCAAAAAATACAACTTTGTGATAATATATCTTTTGGCGACATTAGTCATGCCCTACAATGAGAAAAACAGAGTTTTTTAGAACATACATTCTCTTCAAATAATTTTCACAAAACTACAAGTATATAGTGCAATCTCTGACTAATAAATATATATAATATACTATGTACTTGTAGTTTTGTGACAATTATTTGAAGAGAACGTATGTTCTATAAAACTGTGTTTTCTCATTGTAGGGCATGACTATGCAAACAATAAAGTTGCGAAACGATGTATTATTACAAAGTTGTATTTTTGACTGATCTTCAAGACCCACCAAAAAAAAAAATGTATACCTACAACAGTCATGAAAAAAGTTATATATATCTTTTTTTTTTTTTTTTTTTTTTTTTTTTCGGCCAAGACTCCCGTTGGAGTCCTATACTGCCTAACCATGGTTGGGGGTCAAAGTTCTTCATTTTGTGGGACCGCCACGCAATGACGTCCCAGGCCGGATTCGAACCGGCACCGCCAATAGACATCAAATTAGTAAGACTGTGTCTTAACCACTGAGCTATGGGCGGCCCTAGATGGATGATTAACCGTGTGTATTATTAATAAATGCAATATGGTCCGGGTGCGGTAAAAAAAAAATACTCAAATAGTGCCAGCTACATGAAAACTTTTAAAAATAAAGAGAGAAAAAAGCGAAAGAGAGGGATGCTAATATTTTATATTTATTTTTTAATAAACAATTTTCAACATTAAATCAGAAACAGTTATTTATATATGTGTTCAAACTTAATAGTTTAATGTTTTTCTAAAAAAATAAATGTTTATAAAAAATTTCAATATGAAATTTGAAAATGAAAATTCCTGCAATTTCAATATGCCAACGTTGGTTCATTAAAATAGTTGTCACTATTTGGGTTTTTTTTTTTACCGCACCCGGACTATATTCCATTTATTAGCTTGGTCTATTAATATTTTCTCAGAAAAACTAATGAAGAATACATTTCTTTTTATAAAAACATTAGACTATTAAATTTGAACAAATATATAAATAACTGTTTCTGATATAATGTTGAAAATTGTTTATTAAAAAATAAATATAAAATATTAACATCCCTCTCCTTCGCTTTTCTCTCTCTTTATTTTCAAATATTAATGAAACATTTAAATCACGTTAAAATTGTTTGGTAACTTAAAATGAGGATAAAATAGATCTTAGTGCTGAAGCTCTGCTCCTCTCTACTTTGAAACTAAACAAGTTTTGGTTTTTACTTTCATTTACCGATATATGAAATAATTAGTAAGTAGTAAGTAGTAAGTATTGCGATCCTGAAATCTTTTTTATGCATGAATAAAAAATAATAGATAATAAACGTTCGGTTACACAACTGCCCCTACTGCTTCCAAAATATTAAAAATACGAATTTTCACAGTAAAAAGTAACTGAGAATTAATAATAATCACAAAATAAAAAAAAATAGTATCAACTACAAACGTTTTTTTTGTTTATTCTCTTCCTGGCCCTTTGTAATACATGAGTTAGGAGGTTGCCCTACTGGTTATCACCCTATTATTCTAATCAGAGTGGGAAGGTCGAGTTTTCATTCCGTGGGGACTCAAAAAAATAAAAGTCTATTCCTTCCTCCCTCTCCCAGCCGGAATTAAATGGTGCACTTTTGACCCGAAAAGCCGGTCAAAACAATCGTCTTACATATGTCATAAATTAATTTTGATTGTATTTATAATAAACATAATCTTATTTAATGTTTTTTTTATGTAAATGTAAATGCTTAAAATATTGGTAGACTGAAAATTTGTAACTTAAAAAGTATATAACCTCACCATATGTATTACTTAAATCATTGGATATCTAAATTTATAAAAAGAAACATTTACTAAGCTTTCATGTAATAAGAACTAATCCGATGTGATCAGAATTAGATATGTTATTTTTTAACAAAAATATATCAATTATTACAACTAAATGTTCTTATCTGATTAATATAAATGTCATTTATATTCCAAACCTTCATCTTCATCTTTAGGATTACTTTAAATCAATCCTCTACTGACCCCAATTATTTTGATAGCCTCGACTATTAAACCTAATCCTTTTTAAACTCTGTCCCCAATATTTTATTTCCTTCTCCTATATCCGATTTTATCTTTACCGTCATTATCTGTCGTTTTTTATTAGTAATGCTTAAGGAAATATTTAATATGATTTATAATAATTTAATTTAGAAATGTAATGCTCATAAGCCAGATGCAAGAGTCTTTAAATTTATATATTTTTATTTTGAAAGATTATTAATATTTTAAGTTTAAAATCTAACATATTAGCATCGTCAAAAGCACAATGTGTTTAATAATAATCATACGATCACAAAAAAATCAAACAGCTTCGATGGTCGACCAGTGGGATCTGAATTAACAGAGATTTCGAAAGTATCCTGAAGCGAATTCTTAATATTAAAAAAAATCTTCTTTCTTATGAGCAACTAGCCACCTTTTCTTTATTTATGATTTCAGGTTGAAAATTTATTTTCAAAAATCTTCGAAGCTCCATAAAGCACTTCTTTCGGGCTTAACTTGTCCTCCAACCTTACCCTCCCTATTATACTCATCCCTTTCAGTGAATAGTATAGTCAGTTCAGCTACCCCCTCCCTCTTGAAATCATTTAAAATTTCTCCTAAATCCACCGACTTAAACACTGATTTTTTAATTCTCATTTTTCTAATAATGTAACTAACTAAAAACAAAACTAAAACAAAAACAAAGGTTATTATTTATGATCTCCAAAAGCAATAAGTTCTTAAGAAATCCAAGAGATGGCGCTCATAGTATCAGCATGGTTTGTTTAGTAAGCATCATTACTTAGTACATATTTATTAATGTATCAGTCATATTCATCGAATGGTTTCGATTTTATCGATCATTGAAGTGAAAAGCTTTTGTTTATTTAGAAAAATAGGAAAAAATAAGTTTCGAGCTGTAATTAAACGCTTATACTTAAAATCTTAAAACCGAAAGGAATCTAAGCTAAGTTAGATGCAATTCATGACACATCTGCCCTTGTGTTTGCAACTATTTATAATTGGATAATTGAATTCAAACGTGACCTTGTGGACATCTCGTAGACATGCGTACTCTTCCCATCATACTTAGTGGGATCCTCTTTGATGATGAGGTTCAGGTGTATTCAGGTTCAGGCGCTCTAGCCTCTTATGGCATCGTCCTATATGCCTTCTTGCCACTCACTGTATGGAGGCCATCCTCCTCTTCTGTTGCTGCGTGAGGCATTCCTCCAAGCAAGGGATGCGTATCTCAGAATACCTAAGAGCACGCCTTTATAGATAGCCATCCTGGCTGGGCACCTAAGGGCCAAGAACTCATTCCTTATTCTACTTAATCCATTTAGAGACAGAATCATCCTATCCTTTGAGTACGCCAGGAGAGGTGTGGCATAGAACCCTTCCCTTAATGCCATCAGCATACTACTATCACGGCAAGGTATTTAACCTCTTCACTTAGTCTTCTGCCTTGGATATCGAAGTTGAAAGGATGAGCCCTGTCTGTGAAGCCTTTTGTGAATATGGCCTGGGGATTTCTTTGTCCTTGCCTTCTCCTTTGTAGAGCAGTCTCAGGTAAGCTTACCTTAACTTTCTCGGGAAATACCCCTGATCAAGAGGCTCATTGAGAATACTCATCAGTTCCTCCTCAATGCAGGGAGCACTGTTTTTGAGGATCACAACATCTATCCCACCGAGTCCTTGAGCTTTACCTATCTTCTGTCTGTCCAAAGCAAAAAATACGTCCTATATGTCCCATGGAGGACATAAGTGGGTACCAGGTAGGTATGACGGAGTGCGTCTGACTATACTATCTACTTCGCTATCCCGGGACGTGTCGTCCCAGAAGTAAGTATAATCAATAAATAACTTCGCAAATTCTTCCAAGGTGTTTTTCCAATTCTAATTACTATCATCATGCGCAGCGATTTCACCTTGTACGAAATCTCCCTGGGGGTCTTCTTGAGTTCTCCAACAATGAGCTTGTCCCAAGATTTGTTTTTCTGCTGACGCACGCCGTTTCGATATACCCAATGCCTTAATTTCTTCCTGGAGTACAGTTTTTCTGTTAGCATCCCTCCACTCCTGGCACCTACGTCTGGCCCTATAATAGTCTCTCTTCGGCTGTGTAAGAACTGGTGTCCAACATGAAACCGAACGTACTCTCGCTCTTCGGCGTTGGAGAGAACTGGCTGATCCGTGTTGGCGGCCGTTAGCATTCTCACTTTGTAGTCAATGTTTGACACTTCCTCTATTGGCGCCCAAAACTTCTTCAGTCCGCCGTTCAGGCCACAAAGGCTTCCCTCGTCCAGGTGTGCGATGGGCGAAACGGTGAAGACCATGAATATTCGCCTGGTGTCTGAAAGACGTGTTTCTCTCTCTGAGGCTGGCCAGTGTGTCCTGGACTCTGGCGTGATAGTAGGAGCAGGCCAGGTCCTAGCTTGCATGGTGCTTAGGCTGGGGCGGCAATGAAGTCGCAGGGTCTTTGGGGCCTTCCGGTGTCCGTGGCAAGGGGGGCATCAGAAAATGAGATCCCCGACCCTGACCCCGACTTTATATAAAACCAAAAAATAACTGAAATATTCGGATTAAATCTGACAGAGGTAAAAAATTGTAAACAATTTGGTGAATTACACCCTCAGAACTTAGTAGTTCAAAAATATGCCTGACATGAGTTCCTCTTAAACTATGATTTACTATAAAAATTACCACACTACTTCATAACACTGTCTTAATTAATTAGTTTATCGCCATACTTCATGCAGTAAACCATCAGTAACACTACCGCCCTCCACCATAGAAATCTGCCCTCGGGCATCGGAGACCTGGGCCCTCCCAAACGAAAACATTATATGTCTCCGTTCATGTTCTATTTATTAATTATTATCATTGATTTATTTTATGTAGTTGTAAATAATCAGTTTTGGGCTGTATAATTATGAGGACGATCTTAGCAAATTGCTTGAATTTTCTGCTTTCTAAATTTAATTTTGGATATACGAAGTAATTATTTAATATTTTTTTTGGAAAATGTGGTAACGATAATATCAAGAACAAAATATCGATAACCATCAGGAACCTAATCTTGACATTATATTATCCAATATTGAATATAAAATATCGAATAAGTTGTCTGTGAGAGATATTTTGCAAAGAAACAGTACTTACGCGTCCCCTTCGTGTAAAATTAATTTTTAAAAAAATCATCTAAATCATTTAGTGAATGTTTAAAATAAATTTTCCCCCTTCCCTTCCATATTGGAGCCACTGTATTGGGTTCCATAAAAATCGATTTCCATTGTCATCTATATTTTTTGTTACGTACGGCCCCTGTTTTTTCCCAAGTAAACTGAAATTGTAAAAATTCTCTCTTTTCATCGCGACTACGACGAACCCATTCGTCCCCAAACTTAGCAACGCTCACTAACTGAATCCAGTCAGTCAAATGATTGATTTTCATCGAAGACCTTTTTTTAACCCTTTCTATCACCGAATGGTCAGAGTCACACTCCATATGAGTGTGGCCACTTACTAAAAATTTATGATTGATTTTTTTTATATTTGGCTTTTGGGTGATTAGATGTTGGAACATAAATGCTACATAACTATTTTTATTTTGCCCCCCACATGTATCAGAGTAGAAGGTGACTTCTTCTACATCATCATTTAGGGTTCATAAAAAACAAGAGGCAATTTCATTTGCTCCTCTTGCAGCAATGGTCTCGTCCCACATGTAACAAGTTGCCTTATCTGTTTCCAAGTTGTGTATTGTCAAATTAAATGA
>NW_027111449.1:956048-1027822 GCF_000696795.3 Halyomorpha halys
AGAAACTTTTTATTGGTCCGATTTCTGCAATAGTGACTTTCATTTGATGGCAAGGACAAAATATGGGATTTTACGTCCTACAATACGTCAGGTTTTATTTTATTTCTGGGGGGAGCCAAACCACGAAGATCATCACTGACAATACCAGATGGAGAACTATATTTTTTTTGCAATACTAACTGCACGAAACCTTTTGTTTCGCCAAAAATACTTTGGAAACACGATCGACATACCGAAACTTTCTCTCTATTAACAATCACCTCATAAGAACAACTACAAGACCTATTTCTTTGGGGATCAGCTCTCAATGATTGAGTTTTCTTATTTTTAATTGTTATTAAAGCGCCTATGTAGCTAGCCCTCTTGTTTCTACTTCCTAAATTCCAATAATTTTGAAAACAAACCTCCCTATCTTCAAGTTTTATTCTCTCCCCACATTTCATCCTACATGGTTTCAAAGGTAATAATTTTCTTTCGGAAATTGTTTTTCCTTTTTCTGTTACATACGATTTACCTGCATTTCTTAGTTTTTTACATTGGGCACGCTGGATTCTAGACCGGCCTTTTTTCCTCGTTTCTGCGAGAACCGTTTCCTCAGGCAAAGTCAAACAGCCAATTTCTGTGGAGCTGGAATCTCCGGATAGCGTTGGGATGTAATGCGGATCAGCTTCACTATCGTCAGATAAAAGTAGGTCCTCGGCCAAACTTGCCAAGTTTTGTGTTGATGGGCCTGGTCTTGCGTCATCTGAATTCATAAAATTGCATTAGTTTAATTAAAAATTCACTAAAATGATAGACAAACAGTGAAACAGTACCTTTCAAGTCATTTTGGGTACGTGAACTTGAAGCAAGAGGCTCGGCGCTTGCTGTCGCTTCTTCCGTTATTGAGGGTTCTACGTCGAAAAAAGATTATTCATGAATGTTCTTATGTATATTCAAAATTTAAGTTAAAACAATTTAGGGAAAAATAATATAAAATAAATAATAAAATATTATAAGAAATAATAAAATAATATAAATATAAAATAGGTACCTACCTTGATTTTGATTATTCTGCGGGGCTTCCACATTTTCTTCCATCCTTTTTTTCGAGAAAACTCTCTTTTTTTTAATTTTTTGAAGGTAAAACGAAACTGAACGACTGAACTTCCAAGTTACAAGAAAACGCGTTTTTTTTCTTTTTTATCCTAATAAAAATTTTTTCTATTGAAAATCTGAAATCTAGGAACCGGAAGGAAAGTGAACAATAAATCACTTATAAAAAGTTGGTTTTGAGAAATGGAAAGGAAGAATTTGATCAGGGGAACACTGAAAAATTAAGAAAATGTTGTAGGATTATCGGATGGTTTTATCTTCAATTGAATTTGTTTATTTTGGAGTATCCATCCAAGTGTAGTAAATGAAAACAAATTAATGCTTTTTCTGATTGTCTTTTATTTTCAACATGTTTCGGGATTATAAATGTTGGATACTCCAAAATAAACAAATTCAACAGAATTTTGGTTGGCCACTTTTTAATGCAATCAATCGATGTGAATAATTGAACATCTCTATTTATACAATTGTTCACCGATGGATAAATGTGTACAAATTTGCTTATGTGGACTTAACTATTTACAGTTTAGAGATGTTAATATGGACAAAAAAACACATCGCAATAACTCTGTTTTAAAACGTTGACTGACTTAGACACTTATGCACAATGAAGATGTTGCCTCTGTGATTCTCTTAGACCACTTAACTCATTTTGACCAAAATTCGACTTAACCACATATTCACTGGAGTGACAGATATAATATACAAAATGATAAGACAAGATCTATCTTACATTATATTTAAAGAATGACCAAATCTTAAATTAAGAAGAGCAACGCGGTTACAACCGGTATCGATATCTGAATAAGGAACCACCAACTAGATTAGCAGCTATTACTTGTTATGTCCAATATTTCTGTATTATACCAATATCCTGGCCCTAGGTTTTCATTTGCAGAAAAACGCGGATATTAAACTGAAACTAACAGAACAATCGATTCCATAAAATATAATCCCAATGTAAATAGGCAAATAATCGAAAAGTTCCTAACAGTTCCGTAAGATTGCATGAAACGTATCAAGTGAGATAGATACAGGAGGCAGAGAGAGGAAGAGGTTTAGAGAAGGCAAACAAATATAGATTACACAATGATCACTAGTGAAATCGGGCGGCGGGCTCAACGAGCTTCGTGAGTTTTTTTTCCCACTCGACAGGAGCTTTCTACAGGCACTCACCGTTCGAGTGTCCGCTCTTTCATAGCCGTGTACTTCTGTCCTCAACCGATACTCTGCCGTATTTTCTTCTTGGGCTGTCTAATTTATTAAATGAAAATCTAAATCTGTAGCTCACCTTCTTGAAACAAACAAGATCTAAAAATTTGATGTGACATTAATAATCTAAAGTTTTTGAACTAACAAGCCTTAAGAAAGGGTTACATTCGTATCCAGTTATGCACAATATACATTTGCTTCCAATGTTTATTGGAATTATATTATAGGGGTATATAAGAGCATAAAACTATAGATTTGTCTGTAATTTATGTAATTTTTCAACCCAGGTGGGGACCTTAATTTACATAAAATTCGTGACGTTCTACACGCTCATGGTTGCCAAGTTAATACTAGGTTAATTTGGGTGCTACCACAGAAAATTGTGACTCTATTAGGATAAAATTTTTGTTTGGAAAAGTAAGCAAACTATGACGGCTGCACAACATTAGGTGTTTTGAGGGACGTAATTCTTACTAATTATGTGGGTGTGTGTATTTAAACAATTACAAGAAATATTGTTCATAAAGTATTAGCATGACATGATTATGTAACCAACAGAAAAATCGATTCCATAAAATCTAGTGCCTATATAAATAGGAAAATAATTTGAAAGTTCCATAAGATTGGTCTGCTGTTTTTAGTATGTCAACTCCGAAACTGAGATTTGTGCTTAGTCGAAAACTCTTAGAAAATTAAGTCCAGTAAGATAGCTGTAATTTAAAAATATTTTTAGAATTAATAATAATAATAATTAAAGCATCTTTGCATAAAATTATTCATATATGATTTTGTAGGTGAATTTTTAAAATTTAACTTTAAATAAAATATGATTTAACTTTAAATCCATTTTTTTCGGTTAAGTAACAATGTAGATTGGTCCCTTTCTGCTGAATGAAGTCTATTTTGAACTAACTAAAAATATATGATGCATTTCCACAACGATAAAATATTCTCCTTCCCACAAAAGTATGCTCAATCAAATAATATTAACCCTGCATGATGCCTACCTCCATTCTCTTCGCCTACCGTTATGGATCCTGAAATAGACTGTTACCAACTCCTTTTCTATTTCTGTTTCTAATTGCTCCTGAAGGCCAGATCTGATAAAACTAATACTTGGCAGTTGTAAACCTCTTCAATTAACAACTGCAACGGTAAAATATGTTAATTAAGATATTTTAAACTAAAGATTTAAACAGATAAATAGATAAGTTTTCGTCACCTGCCTCGCTGCACCTTTATTAGGAATTCCCGTTATTTCAAACAGAAAATAAACTAAATAGAGGGCAGTGCTATAGTGGTTTTGGTTGGGTTTCGAATCTTGAAACTACCCTTTAAATTTAGGGATGCCTTTCAACTTACGAGTTGACGTTCAGCCCAACAGATTACCCTGGGAACTGTAATTTTATTTATTTATTATTTTATTTTATTGAGTTATGTACCTCTGAAGAGTCCGAAAACACATGAAGATGAACATAATTACTCGAGGAAACTCATTCACAGAGGACTATAGTCAGAGTTGGGAATTAGCTAGCTAATTTTTAGTTAACTAAGGTACAAACTAATAGATAAATAGTTGTCAGAATAAGTTCCTCCAAAAAATTGGAACTAATTTAGTTATTAACTGTTAGCTACCGCTAAACTTTACAACTAAATTATTGTTAATTGAAATAGACAACTAAAAACTATTTTAGCTATAGATACATGACAACTAAAACTAATTAAAATTACCTTCAGATGTTGAAATAAACTGATTATTAATTATTTAACCCTATTAGTGGTTACCCTAATATATTGGGATCCCTTTATAAGATTTTGGAGGGACTGAAAATGAAAAAAAAAATTGGTAACGAATCACATTCATTCGTTACCAATCTTCCCTCTACGCCACAACCCCTGATGAAGACCTGAAACTCAGGTCGAAACGTCGGCATAAAATAAATAAATATGGTTTTGTTTATTTATGTTGTTCTTTGCTGACCGCACCGCCCGACAAACTTCTTCTAGAAGAAAAAAAAAATTGATTTTAAGATCGCGCGCTTGCGTATTGATTTATTTTAACTTTTCGGATTTCTAACATATTCAGGTTCCTTAATATGTTAAATATGGAAAATACACACAGATAAAAACATTATACACTAAGGACTTTTTCTTTGATTAATGATCTAAGCAAGCTGAGGTATGAATTTCATAACTCTGTAAGTGGTTTGTAAGCCATGCAACGTAGACCAAAGAATGGGTGTAGAATAATTAAGTGTTGGAAAGCTGGAAATGGTTCTAATTCGTTCATTTGCAAGTAAAAACAGATTATTGAAGATTGTACAAATTTTCTGCTTGCTCTTCATGAGAAATCCCCCAAAACTTCGACGTTTTTCGGATTTTCACTAATAATTCCGAAACGGTGAATTTCTAGGAAAATTTTATCTGCTCATAAATAAGAGTTAAAGGATATGAGTATTTAAACAACTACATTTTTTATAAAGAAGAAAAAAAATTAAATTAATAAAAAAGAAAAATACCTTTTGGCTTTTTAAACTTTATCAACTATATGTAAAATATATTATACTGAAGAAATAACCCAATATATTATAATGCTCCCAATTTTGATATCGTCACTGCCTACCGAAGTCATACAGAATAGAAACATCATCGAAAGCAAAGTTAGACTAGTTCTCAAGAATGAAAAGAGTTGTGTTGCATGTGGAAGTTGTACTAATAGACGCTATACACTAGGGTCAACAGATAGGAAAAGTAATCAAATTTAAGTACTTGTAAAATATCTCCTTTCCCACCATCTTTATTTGTTGAAGAAACAATGATAAATCACATCAATCTGTTCACCAATGTGTGCCCCAGACCATTATAAAATTCGAAGAACGCCCACTACAATAAAAATACAAGTCCAAAACTCCTTAAAATGTAGGTCACTACAGAAGAAGGAAACAGTATATTCATGCTAAAAACCATAAATGAAATCAGAAATAGGGGTTATGAAAAAAAAAAAAAATCACAGCGATTTGTTTTGAAAAAGTTGGTTCATCTAGTATTGGAATTGCTCTCAAATTGATTCGTACTTCACCGAGTACCATGGGACTTGGCATACAAATTTTCTTCTTAGAAAGTGCGTAGGGCATGGCAGAAATACTTTGGAGGGGGATTAGTCATTGTATTTAATGACTATTCGTAATCTTTTTTTTTCGAAGATTCGTAAACTGAATTAATTTGTGTAAAGCTCATTTTTTAACGCTATTAATTAATTTTTTGTAGGTAAAAATAAATTGTTTTCTCATCATAAACGTCAAAAACACTTTCCTGCACCTATATTGATTTTATTCGTAAATACATACAATTTTGTACTATAATTTTTCTCCTGATTATCTCGTATGGAAAGTTAAATGGATTTATTTAAAAAACTAAATTAAATTATTTAGCTACCGTACCTGCACTAACGTACCAAATAAATAAAATACCGCACGGATATCAACACCTCTAGAAGTTGTTGAATTGTTCACTAAAAAAGGTAAGAGACCTTGTAGCGAGGGGAGACCAGTGGTGACACTCCCTCCAGAAAACAAGGCAGAGCTCTGTCCTAGGATCAGATCACAATCTGTTGGGGCATTAATTATTTCTAGTTACAGGGCAGTCAGATCTCCTATCGTCGACCTCCGGTCTTCAGCTGTCCCCTTCCTTCTGATTCCCATTAAGGGGGCCAGTTACGCTCCAGATGACATGGAAGAGGAATCGTGGACCATTGACGACCAGGCTGGAATCAACTTATTAAATTTATGATATTAATGACAAGCTTAATATTAATATGCGCAGTCCCACAACTAGTTAGTAGTAAATTCTACAGCGAAAATATCAAGAGGATTATGATCAAATAGTGATGAATCTCAATGAGTTGCCTCATCCCTAGGGATTAGTTATATGGGATGAGGATTAGGATGATGTTGAAGTACAGGGAGAGGTGGGGCAGTGGCGCCTCTGAGAGAGGAATCCGCGCGCTCATTGTGTACATAGCGTTCTTCGGGATCGCTATTGTCACTACTAGCACCGGCTATAATCGAAAGTTGAGCCTGAGCATCGGCTCTGTATGTTCTTACCACTAGGATCGAGAAGGGATGTAAATAGAGGGAATATAAGTATCTATCTTCTCAGTAATTTTCTAAGTAATAGATCGATATATCAACACAAAATATGTATATTTCGCTATATCAGGCCCTTTAATATTTCAAAGGATGCAGCAATTAAATATAGCTATAAAAAAAAAAAAATCGACAATTTTCTATTAAATTAAACATATGTATTTTTAACTTTTGTTAATTACTTTACTTGCGTATATGGTAAGGAAAAGTAGTGGAATCTTGTGAAATTTCGAATTTCACGGAAAAACGAGTTTAATAAAGTCCTAATAACCAAGTCACGCAAAATGATCTGTGTCTGTCTGTGAACCCCCTAGCTCAAAAAATCATACAAAAATAACTATTACTATGAAATTACAGATTTAAGGCAGCTATATGCCTGGATGATACAGCATTTTTTACGATAAATTCGATAAATCGATAAAGAAAGTTCTACTTTACAGAATCGATTTTTTCGACATTGTTTAAAACGGCTCAAACGATTTTGATTAAACTCGGAAACAAATCACATTTTTATGATTTTTAATATTAGATATGGCATGGAGACATAATTGCGTTGGATTCTAGGTTTAATCCGAACCTTCGGATAGGAATCGATTCTGAACCCCAACATGAGCTGACGCAAAATACTCTAGTGTGTACTAGGTGATGTATAAGATACTCTAGTGTGTACTAGGTCATGTATAAAATACTCTAGTGTATACTAGGTCATGTATAAGATACTCTAGTGTGTACTAGGTCATGTATAAAATACTCTAGTGTGTACTAGGTCATGTTTCGCCCCTGTAAAGAACTAATGGAAGGATAATAGTGTTTTAAATTATATTATTCTAGATAGTAGGTACGAAATGAAAGGTATTGTAACAGCGAAATAATATATCTAACCTCTCTTAAACATTAGTTTTATTTTATATATAATCTTTACACTTTCATGAGACTGGTAATTATTGTTTAAATAAATAGATTTTATCCAATTTTATTCTAAAAAAAAATTTATATTTCTTTATAAGTCCGAAGATTCGGCCATCCTCAAGGACAATTACTATAATTATCTCAAAGCACTGATGCAACCAAAAAATCAGCATACATTCGATTTTGAAAATACTATGATTTTACATAACGAAAATAATACTCTATAGAGTCAGTTTATATATCATAAAACGTTAACGTGCAAAACTATACATTGAATTTTAAAACAGACACAAGAATTCTGAACCAACCTATGCAGAGATTTTAAGTAAAATTAATTTATGAAAAATATCTTGATTATTATAATTAGCCATGATATGAACTGAAATAATAAAATAAATAGGAAATTTAACCAAAATATAGTTGAAATAAATAAATTAAATGCCTGACCTGAGCGTTGGGAGGGTTACAGATATTGTGATAAAATATAATAGTGAAAATTAACTGTGATTAAAAGTTTTAATTTTTAATTTAATGTGAGGAATTGATAAAATAGGTAATTAAACATAAGCTAAGGATTGCTTAATAAAATCATATGATTCCCTATTGTAAATCCCAAATATCCGAATAATCGTAATAACCACCAATTCTAATTATTTTCCCCCATATATTTAATTTCTTGATTGTCGTATTTCATACATAAGTTTTCGGACCTTCACCAAATAGCCTCATAACTTTTTATCAGCATACTCAAACACTGGTATTTTATCACCCAGAATTAAACCTTAAAAAATGATTTGGTCCATCTAAGTTATTGTTTTTAATCATTAATTACAAGAAAAAGAAAGATGAAGATATAAAAAAGTTTTGGCTAAATGAAGTTTTATTCGTTCAAACAGAATCAAAAATAGGGTGTTTTTTTAAGCCCGATAGAACTTGAAATTGTAAAAAATAACACAAAAAATTAAATTGTAATCAAAATTTTTTTTTTATTCGAAAGATCAATACGTGACATTAACATTTGAAAATGATTTCGGGCATATGGGCACCGCGGCTGTTCTTGACGAAGCGCATTCTGTAAAATTGTGTTCAGCGATGAGGCGCATTTTTGGCTTAACGGGTTTCTTAATAAGCAAAATTGCCGCATATGGTCGTGCGATTTGACACCTCTCGATTATTTCCTGTGGGGCTACGTGAAGTCACTGGTTTATGCTGATAAACCAGCAACAATTGACGCCTTGGAGGCCAGCATTGTTCGTGTTATTCGTGACATACGGCCAGCAGTGCTCGAAAAAGTGGCCCAAAATTGGACGTCCAGAATGCGCTTCGTCAAGAACAGCCGCGGTGCCCATATGCCCGAAATCATTTTCAAATGTTAATGTCACGTATTGATCTTTCGAATAAAAAAAAAATTTTGATTACAATTTAATTTTTTGTGTTATTTTTTACAATTTCAAGTTCTATCGGGCTTAAAAAAACACCCTAAATATAATCCACTAATCTGACATGATCCTATGACATGTATAATTGAATACTTTAGATGATTCAAAGGACTAACTGCTACATAATACAATAAATCAGCGACACCACTTAATTTACCTTTGGCTCCAAGCCAGAGCTCTCAATACGTAATTAATACACAATTCAACCAGGAGCGAACTAAGCGGGTCCCGGATAGCAAGGCCCCGTTTTGGAAATGAACGAAAGGTAAAAATGACAATGAAGATAAATTGAAATTGTATAAAACAGGAATTACACTTTATGTAGCCAAAACATAAGATAGTTTTATTTAAACTAAATTCAATAATTTATATACCTCTTTCAACGAAAATATGCGTCAAAACGTGACCTCAAAAGGTCACCTGAGTCCAAATAACCAAGTCTCGCAAAATGGTCTGTGTGTCACCAAAGCCCAGACCCAACTTTCTTTCCCATTTGCATTACGGCTTCATTATTTTTTGTTAAACTGCTATATTCTTGGAAGAGAAAAAATTTATATCCTTAATTCCTACCTCGAGAAACCCTAAAATACGAATTTTTATAATAACAGATAAATAAATATTTTAGTTTCCAGATTTTTTTTTTTAATATTATAAAAATAGCGATATGTTCAACACGAGCCCATTGATCTTCCTAAAACTTGGGGACGTGAGTAGGATGGTAAGTGAAAGTTGCGTGATACACGCACCAAACAATTTTTTTTGTTAAAAACCAAATTATTGTCATTGTAAAGTATCGTATAAGAAGGAATAAAGATACTTTTCATCCAATGTTTTCGGAATATTGTTACTATCATTAAAGAATATCGGATATCGATGCTTCTGTACTTTGAGGTCAAGGCAATACTAATAATGTTTGCAGTAGTGAGAAGAATAAAGATTTAGGTAGGCCAAAAATCATTCTTCTCACTCTGATAATTTTTTTAAAGTTTTACATCAATCAAGGCTTTCTTCAATTGGCACACTAAAATCGGTAGTGTGCCTCAGGAATCAATACTCACACCACTACTTTTCATAACATACATGCAAGAAATTTGTCTTACTACTGAGAGTAAGAGTTCGCTGGGCACATTGGATGAGGAGGTGGAAGATCTAAGAGCGCAGTACCAAGAGATGCTGAAATCGCAGACCGACTGGCTAAGGAAGGAACACTGCTCCCCATAATTAGCAGTCTGCCTGGGTTGGAGGAGTGCAAAACTATAAACGAAGTTGTCATAAGCCATAGGAGGCAAGCAAGTCACCCAAATCACAATTCTCATGACAATTATTTCAAGCTAACTGGAAGAGAACAGGTCGTCATTTTTCGCGTGATAACTGGACATAACCGTCTGAGATAACACATTTTCAGGAAGTTCAAGATAGGACCCAGACCCCATGTGAATGTGGCCAAAATGAACAAACCACAGAGCACATTCTGCAAAGTTGGCAGCTGGTGGAGGACATGCGGGAGCAGGTATGGCCCCACCCACAGACCTTGGAACCAAGCTTTTCGGAAATCTGTGGGATCTTAAGGGGACTGCTAATTTTATATTTTTACTTCCCGACATAGCCATCTTGAGGGAAAAACGAAGAAGAAGAGTCACAGTACTGATGCAAACTTCTCGACTAAATCACTAAAAGTCTCAACATATCACGTTAGTTTTAGACATGAAGTCTGTTTTAAGTTGAAGTTGACAGTACCTCGTTCCATAAACGAACAGGATACTATCCTAAATGTTAGTCCTTGCCTACTTGGCAGGGTAATGAAATGGATCCCACAAATTAAGAAGCACTGATTTTAGGGAACACTTCCACATAGTAATTGCAGACTTTTTAGTTATCATGTACGTTAGTGACTAAATAACACTAGAACCATGGTTAACAACAGTATTTTACACATTTTTTGAAACTCATTGAAGGAAGGTGGGTCAAAATATGTAAACCAAATACATCACCAACAATCCGCCTCACTATGCGGTGGTGAATTGAGACAGATAGGTTATCTGGCCCAAGTTTAGAACCATAATGCGCTTCAAAGTTCATCAAGAAAGGAGAAAACTTTGGGTAGTTTCACATTTTTCAAATAATCACTGCTGCTTCCAATCAGAAAATTACAATTTTGTAGGATGGTAATCTCTATTATTAATATAGAGATTACCATCCTGCCCTACTGTTGCTTTCAGAAACACTTTCCTGTGTACATACCAAATTATTACTGCTTGAGAAAATATTTACAGCCGGGAATTCCCTGAGTGAGTGATAGCCGCAACATGTGGACACGATTATTGAGATGCAAGGATCAGCGATCAGAACTCACATGTGACTCCTCCACTAATCCTCAACATCTGTCCAAACAGGACGCTCCTCTCCTATCGTAAATCCCTCCGCTTCTAAACAGGTTAGCTGTCATTTGTGTTTCTCCGATTGAGCTACATCAATTCTCTGAACACACGCATAAATTTAATAATAAGTGGGGTAACGTTGGATTGACACATGAACAAACATATATTGATTTCTATGATAAAACAGTGGTAGATATAATTAAACAAATTAAAGATAAGTCCATTTACGACCATACTATACGACCATACTATACTTACCATTCGACCATACCACTTGTACTAACGACATCATACCTGAAAGGCGCTATAGTTTTTAGATTGGTGGCTTTGAAAAGAAAATAGCTGGCAAGAAGTTGAGCCAGGTAGATCAGTAAGAGGTCCACAATATTTACCTGTCGTCTGCAGCTTATCTATCACCGATAGGAGAGCTTCGCCTTGTCACGGGTCCAAGTCAGAATTAAGACCACTTTCTCTATTGTTTTTACCCAGTTTACTGCAAGTCTTCGCGTGAATCGTAACACTGCACAACAGATCAATTTAGACGCCGGAATAAGAAACAATTCAATTGTTGTCGATTATCAATTTGGTTCATTTCGGTAAAGTTTAGTTATCAAACAAGCTATTTCTATTTATATATGGCAATTACTTTTTTGAAACTGGTTTGTGTATCAATTATGATATAAAACATCCATGTAGTCTTAACATGTTTATTTTTTTATAACTCCTACGTTTCGGCCATTCCGGCTATTCTCAAGGATATCCTATTTTTACGTAACACCGCACAACGGATCAATTTAGAGGCCGGAATAAGATCAGCATCGTCCAAAGAGAGCAGTTAATGAACATTGAAAAAGCCTATCAATTATAATAAAAAATATCCATAACTCCCACGTTTCGGCCATTCTCAAGGATATATTATTTATAATATCACAGCTAACAATGTCATTAAAATAATTCAGGCTATTTTACTATTGTCAAAATATATCTTAGTCAATCAGCCTATTTGGATCTACTATTTAACTACCGATAAGTTGATAAAGTTATTGATCTATAACTTCATGATAGAATGTGTAAATTTGAATATGTGAAATAGCGGATAAAAATAGGTTAATAGGCTAAGACATATTTTAACAGAAGAACAAACAGCCTGCAAGCATTTTAATGACATTTTTAGCTGTGATATTATAAATAATATATTCTTAAGAATGACCGAAACGTAGGAGTTATGGATATTTTTTATTATAATTGATAGGCTATTTCTATATTTATAACTCCTCTCTTTGGACGATGCTGATCTTATTCCGGCCTCTAAATTGATCCGTTGTGCGGTGTTACGTATAAATAGGATATCCTAGAGAATAGTAGGAGTTATAAAAAAATAAACATTTTAAGACTACATGGATGTTTTACATCATAATTGATACACAAACCAGTTTCAAAAAAGAAATTGCCATATATAAATAGAAATAGTTTGTTTGATAACTAAACTTTACCGAAATGAACCAAATTGATAATCGACAACAATTGAATTGTTTAATTATTACATACAAATCGTGGGTTGAATATAATTAGGTAACAATTCAGTTCTCAAGAAAACTAAATACATGAAATTCGATGATTTTACAAAGGAATTTTCAATTTATCTCTTTTTTAAAAACGGTACACCAGAGATACTCTACTGCTTATGTGTTGAATTGTATTTAGAATGATAGTATTTAGTAGTATGTTGTGGATCTAAACTCAGAGAATCTTAGTATGATTTACAAAATCATATTATGACAATTCTGTATTTACCTGTAAAAGTATTACTTCATAACGTAGTTTGTTTAGTAAAAACATAAAATTAATTTTTTTTTTTAATATCTTTATTGAAATTTACAACTGTATATTACATAATACATTTAGTAAATATGATCTTAGTTAAAATAGAGTGTTACAGGCGTGTAGAGCAACCACCAATTGGTAGCACTCTACTGACATTTTACATTAGCTGGTCTCGTGGCCATCTTCTTTTCAGGCGCCTCGGAGGATTGTCAGGAATGGAAGAGGATGTAAGGTTAGAAACTAAGGAGTTTGAGTGGTCAGTGAGTTTATAATGGGAGGAGTGATATCTGGTTCGGGCAGATTGGTTACATGTGGAACATTAAGGTCTTCATGTATAATTTTATTTGTGACAAAGGAGCATTGAGGATGTTACGAAGGATTTTGGATTGTAAGGATTCAATAAGAGAGAAATTCGAAGGTTTAGTGAAGCCCCAAAGCTCAACACGTCCAGATTGGCCTTATTACAGTCATGTAGACCAGTCTTTTGTAATGTGTTGGAAGATTAGACCATTTGTCTAGTAAGCCCAAGGTAGCGGATCTGTTCGACAGGGGTAAGAGTAACATTATTAAATGAAACTGTAGGGGAGTCAGTAGAAAATTAAATTAATTTTTAAATTCACTATAAAATAATCCGAAGGAAGAACTTATCATAAACTCTGTAGAATAGCTGCCCGATACATAAAAATTAGTCCATTAAATATCTGCAAGTAATTCTAAAAATTAGTTCCGTGAAAAACATCCATGCTTCAATGGAACACATAAACCGAAAGCTACAGACGACACAAAGTAGTACTAACTAAAAAGCGAATTGAACACAGTGGACTAAGCTTACTGTCAGGAACATCTAGAGCAATACATAGACAGTTTAACGTACTACTAACTGTTGAACACATACTGATAATAGCCCTCATGTTCCAGAAATATTTGATTACCTTAAGAAAAACAAATATGTGCGAATATATATATATATATATAATATTATATATATAACTAATTTGATTTATTTATATCTTTGTCACAACAATTAATGCCACATCCTGTTATCGAATAATTTTTTTTTTCAATTTTATTTTATTTATATATATCAAAACCATTATACATGTAATGATATTAGGAATATTTCAAAGACAGCTTAATTAGTATGCATAGGCAAACATTACCATCTCTGTGGATTGCTTTATATTATATTTTTTTTAAAATAGTTCCTAAAGCTCTTCATTCGGAATTGCATTTCTAGCCGTCAACTCTTACTCAGTCTTTTTACTTTAGATTTGGTTGTAACAATTAGGGACCAGCCGAATTTCGAGTTTGTTTCAGAAGGCGTTAAAACATATTTATTTTTGAATGTTCCGATGAATACGAGCAGTATACTTTATTGTTATTAGTCATAGAGAGCTAAAACTACTATTAGTCGAACCAACATTAAAATATCTACAAATTTCATTTCAACCATTTTGACGTCTAAAATCTCAAATTGGCAAAAAGGTGAAAAGAAAAATTATTCATAATTATTAAATCCGGATTTGACTAGAAAAAAATGAATGTTAAGAAAAATTATTCCAAGAAAGATTTTAGCACTGTCCATGAAGCTTCTATTTCAGTTGTAATTTTTAACAAAACTTGCCAAAAAAATTTGACCTAAATAGCGAGTTTCAAAGCGTAAGTTTGCAAATCCGTCTGACCTTGACTTGCAATTCTATCATCTCCATTAAAATATTATTAATTATTATATTATGTAATTTATTTTTAAATTTGATAAGAAGCAGGAGATGTATTAATATTCGTATTAATAACAATAATAATAGCTAACTTTAATTATAATTATAGCTTAATGATTTAAAAAAACTAGATAATCAAATAAGAGTATTTCATTGACAGTTACTCTAAATTAGACGTTTATTAAAAGTGTATTCTAAGGCACTTTAATAATGTATTTACTAGTTAAAACCTATCAGCTAAAACTAATAGATCAGTTAATGTAAAATCAGACAGTTTTAAAAATAATTCCTCATAAAACATTCCTGTGGCCTAACCCAAAGCTCGCGCCGCGCCCGGTTGGGAAGAACATCTCTAAACTCTTCATATTAAGTATTAATGTGTAATAATACAAACAGTAATATAACTATTACCCCTACCCCCGTTTTTTATGCACCCATTGATAATCCAATTTTTTCACCTTGTTTTGCAGGTAAGCCCGGAACTCTTACATGAGTAGAATAAGTGTGACGTACCGCACACTTTATCAATTTTGTTATTTCTGGTATAGATAAATAATAAATATGAGGAGAAGATTGTTGGGGGTGCGGTCAGATAATAACAAAAATAAGTTTTTAAAAACTAATTTGTTAGTGCCTACGTTTCGGCCAGAATTTCTAGGCTTCGTCGCGGTTAAAAACCAAAAACAAGACAACAACCAGTGTAAGGAAGGATATATAGAAAGGTTAAAGTAAATAATTGTACAGAATGAATATAGATACAAATAAATTAATGAAAGAAGTGTGAAATAAAACTTATATATCTGTACCTCGGAAGGATACAACACTATGTCCATTTTTTTAATTCACATGCTTCAGAAGGATAAAACACCAAGGTGTTCTATCCCTCTAAATGAAAGTGGACTTGGTGTTTTAAAACATGCTATATCCGGTTCTAACTGGTTTTGGACATAGTGCTCTATTCCTCTAAGAAATATGAGAAAAGCTGATTTTAACTCTGTAATAAAGTCAATATGGAAAAAATGGACATAGTGTTGTATCCCTCCGAGGTACAGATATAGGTTATTAAATATATGAGAAAAATAACATAATTGATGAAATAAAAATATAAAGTAATATAATGCAAAGAAACACCGAAATATGAATAATTTAATTTATAATAATAATTTAAAAATTAAATTCATGGAAAGAAAATATATATAACTAATGTAATATGTAAGTAAAAAAAAGGAAGAATAAAGAAAAAATTTTTTTTTCATTACTTCATTTTTATCTATATTCATTCTGTACTTTAATCTTTAATTTAATTATATTTACAATTAAATTTACTTTAATCTTTCTAAAAATCCTTTATTCACTGGTTGTTCTTTGTTGTTTTGTTTTTAGCTCTGATGAAGGCTAGAAATTCTCGCCGAAACGTTGGCATTGATAAATACGTTTTTTAAACTTATTTAAATTTAATTTTAAAAAATTAAATATTATTAAAAATGTTTAAAAAGAACAAAGTTGTAGTAACTCTAGCCCCATAATTCTTCTAAACCACTTCCACTAATAAAATAACCAATCACTCTACAGAGGAGTAAGTCTTTCGAAGGTTTTGTTGCTAAGTATTACAATTTTTTTTTAAGGTTCTACAACCCGGTAACTCCTTTCTAACTAAATATTAGAGCTTATTTTTTAAATTAAATTTTAAAAAAGGATGTTAATTAAAGTGAATGTAAATAAATTAAGCTATAATATAATTAGGTGATGAGAGAGCCCTAATCTGTTAAAGGTAGGTTTTATTGTTAATATTGTTATTGTGATTTGGTAAGAAGATAAATTTTTTAAAAATAGTTGCTGAGGCATTGAGAATATATATTTTTGTAAATAGATAGCGATTTAATAAAATTTTAACTAGAAATTGTTATGATGTTTTAGTTTTGAAGATTGTTTGACCTGGGTAATTGTCCAGTATGTGCAAAATATTTTTTTAATGAATTGTGACAAATTAATAATGAGGTATGTTTAAGAAATATTAGTATTATGTTGTGAGGGAATAATATGAAAATAATTTTTAGTTTGTCTCCTTGTCTTAGGGTCGAAACGTTGGAGAACGTAAATAAACTTTGTTAAGGGTAAAGTTGTGTTATAAATAATATTAACCATTCTCAAAGAATTAATTAGAAAATATATTAAATTAGAAAACAAATTTAAATTTATTTTATACGATTAAGAATTATTTTAATAGTGGATATCATTATTTATTATGCGATTGTCGTTCTCTTTGTCCTTTGCTCATGTTCCTATTCAATCTGATGTATATTTTTATGCAGTTCGTCATGTACTTCTTTATCAGGCTGATGATCTTGGTCTTCGTCAAAACCAATTTATTTATTTCATTTTCTGATTCATCATTTACTTCTTCTTCTTCCTTTTTTTCCGTTCCAAGAACATTTTCAAGAGCGTTTGAGCAAAAATCGTTTCTTTCCTTCATTGAATATATGAATAATGTCTTTTAAGGAAAGATATGATGATTTTCAAGAAAGGAAATAAAAATCTTCAATATAAATTTCTTTATATATTTTTTTAAAATTAACTAACTAAATGTATAATGTTTAATGTTTTTAAATAAGCTGAGAGCGGGATAGTTCAGTGAGTATGACGCGCTACTATCTCCTCGGACTCGGAGCATGCCTGGGGCAAACTCATCCTTTATAAAGTGTTCCATTTTTGTATATCCGGAATGATATTTCATAACCAAGGTCCGAATTCGGTATGCAGCAAAAACTCAGAATATGCCTATTCAGGCAATTAAATAGACAGTAAAAAATATAAATGTACAACTAAAAAACTTTAAATATACAATAACACAGCTAAAATTTGCCTACAAAAGGTTCTGATTAAAGAAATAAATAGCAGAAGGGAAGGACTAAAAAACTGATGGTACTAAAACAATGAATAAATTAACCACGAATTAAAAGGAAAATGATTAAATCAATAATAACAAATAAGAAAACCGAAAAGTATCTAAATGTATATGTATATGTAAATACATAATAAACATGATGTACGACAATATTTAAAATATGAAAGTTTTAGATCTAAATATAAAAGAAAAATTACATCACGAAATAGAAAAACTGAGAGGCCGATTTAGATAAACAACCCCATTCGAATCATATTATTAATAAACAGGCGTTCATAAAGTTATTTTAATCCTCTTGCTAAGCAAATTGAAGCCATACTGCTTAAAATTCAAAAAGGAATAGTTGATTCGGTTTGGCAATTTCTTTCAATATCTAAAATCAGGGATTGATAAAGTTAATGCATAACAGAAAGAAAGATATCAATAGAACTCAACTGTATTGACATGTGAATCGATCTCAGATTGTCTTTCACTTACATTGTGTTGTTTTACATTACACTTGTCTTCAATACATTTTGATCAATAGTTGCAATAAACAATTTTTCCATCAATAGTAAAAAACGTATCATCATTGTTTTTAGAAGGGTCTCCCCAAGATTTAACCTTTGAATGAAATTACGCACCTCCTTATGCTATTTAATAGAAATTATAAATAATGCAATTCGTAAGGAAAGTAAGCAACAAACTGAACTTGAAGCGGCATTTAATGTTCAAAACGGATACGAAGGAGAAGTGGAATTTCGGAAAATGAAAAAACCCATAAGCAATTGTTAGAAGTGAATTATAATTATATAGTTTGTTGTATTACTAATTAAATAAATGGGAACTTTTGATTGTAATCGGGAATTTCGTCTTCATGTTTAATTTTTTTTTTATAATTTATTTATTGTTATTTACAACTGCATAAAAATAAACACAAGTAAATATATGACAAATGACAAAATGACTTGACAAACATGGAAGAATCTACCCATTGATATAACTCCAATTGTAAAATTTTAGTTTATATTTCTATTTTTTTAAACTAAAATTGTACAAATATGTAAATATATGCATTTATGGTCAAATATACAAAATACAACTTGGCTAATTGCAGCTGAGCCATCATTGATTCATAAAGATTTTTGATCAGCGGTTTGAAAAAAAAAAAACCGCAACCGAAATATGCAATTGGATAAAAATCCTGGCCTTGGTCATAACATGACATGATTACACTAAGCATAACCATTCCCTTCCCGACTCCCGTATTACCCTAGCCGAATCCTACCTGGCCCTCCAGTATCCATCGGTCATCCTAATTGCTCAGCGCTCTGTCGCCACAGGACATTATTGGCTCTCATCCACTGACAGCCGCCTGCTGGGAGATTAATATCTTCATATCTATTCTTTTTCCATTGGTAATTATGTTCCATTCTCCTGATTGGTATAACAGTTTGTAGACAAATATTTTAGCTCATTCGACAGATTCTTAAATCTGATCTTCAACATTCTCCTGAAAACAAGGCATAGCGACGAGGTTGTTTTCAGGCTCAGGCGAGAATTGTGATGTAGTAAGCCGAAAAGAAAACCATTACTACCTTAATCTTAGTCAGAATTATTGTCACATTTTCTTTGGAAATAATAGACTTTTGCGCTATTTGGAAGGTTATCGGAGGAGTAGGGAATACATTTTGGGAATATCCAACAGCCTCCTTTGGATCAAACGAGCTGAAATTCAGTATGCAGGGTTCCTTTTTAAGCAAAACAATACCATAGAAATGAGTGTAAATTTAAGTCACGCAAGTCCAAATCGCCTGGGCTGTTAGTGTAGGTATTTGGCCTTGGCTTGCACTTTTTCACAGCCCTACCACGTTCTTTTGAATGCAGTTTGATTTTTTTTTTATTTCCAAGCATTTCTTCAATAACCTAATACAACCCTCTTTAATTTAGATTAAGTAACCCTTGATAAAATGGATTCTCCTCCAAATCCATTTCCCTAAGTTCGCTCCATCTCACTTTCGTACTCTTCTCGTTTATCCTGACAACGTAGCTCTTAATTGGCAATACTCAGAATAAAAAGTCACTCAGGAAATATATTTAAAAACTGATGTTAATGAATCTGCTACTCCAGTTTTATATATTTATTTTTTTATATAAAATCAATTAACTTAAAATTATACCCATAAAACCCTTCCTGGTGTGATTGTCCTTAGACAAGGACTAACTTTTAGTTGTCCTTAGATATCCATCTACCGAAACTCACAATCTGACCATTCATGCGACCACGAAACTCTTACCCATCTACGGTATAAGGCATAGGACCGCAATAAAAAATATGTATTTCACAATGTGAATTTAATGGAGGCTTTTGATAATAATTTAATCTTTACTTCAGATAAAACAATGATTAAATGACATATTTTATTGTGGTAATGATGATCTTTTCATATCGTATTTTCAGCCAAATTGCATTACATTACTTCAGCATTTTCTATTTTCGTTCCTCAAATACCTCGTCTATTAATAATTAAGTTGAAATAATTTTTAGATTTAATTAACTCAACTAAATCCAAACTTAATGAGAGGAACAAAAAGATTTACGATATTATTATTAAACTAATTAGGTTGAAAAAGCGCCGCTTACTTTAGAATAAAAAAAAAAAACTACAAATGAGAAGGGGAATAACATATAAATATTAGGAGAAGATGACCGGAGTAGATTAGCTGTAGAGATTAACTAGTGTGGACAGGAGTCAATGGTCTGTGTAACTACAAATCTGTCTCTACAAAGTTCCAACGTTCTGGCAGCGGCCCATTTTCCCAACTCCGCACTTCTAATAGTTTTATTAAAGCTAACTCGTCCAATAATAGTTTCTGTGAGTCTACGGATCTGTAATAATATTAACTATTATATTGGAGGTACTGTATCTCTCGATTCTAGTTGGAGGCAAGTGTCCTGCAATGTCCAAGTGCTACGATGAGCAAATAGCATTCGTTGAGTCAATTGCACCTTCCAATAAAAATTCAGTTTTATTGTTTTCTTAAGCCCCAGGCGGTGCACAAACCGCTCCATTAGCAAAATATGCGAATCTATTCATTTGTGTGTTTGATTTAGAGTTTTTGAAACAATTCTTATTGAAGAGGCTGCTAGAGAACCGGAGCTATTAGATATGGAAGGGAATGAGTTTCAGCCAATGCTGCACAAAAGCTTATGCGCTGATTGCGTCTTCTTTAGGAGTAACCGCTTTTAATTTAATTGTAATATTTTAATACCTCCTTCAAGATGTCTTGAATAACAAGAAGCAGCCTAAAGTCACAACCTCAATTCTTATGTTTTCGCTATAGTCTGGTTACTCCATAACTCTCTCAACATAAAATATGGGTATTCATGATGATGTTTTACCATGTTAAATGTTATAGGTGTAGCATTGTGAGCAGCCCTATTTAAAGTCATGTAAATGTCAAAAAGATCCTAGGGAATTTTCTGAGCAACTTGTTTAGTAACCTTTATAACCACCTTAACAAATTTTCATGTTATTGTTTACTTCTAAGTTTTGAATAAAGTAATTGATTACAACATGCCTAAATTGAATGAAAACTAGAAGCTGTGTAAAAGTTTGGCAACTGGGTGTCTTGTTGATCTTCGAACTTGTGAGGAAGAGAATCAAGATGTGCTGATTGACAATTGTATTTATGAATTTTGTGGTTGACAATTACTGTTGTCATCCGTTGCTTAATTAGATTTAAAAACATCCAAAACAATTCTTATGCACAATCAAAACACCTAACAAGACTACAAACAAAACGGTGACGAGCTCAGCTGTGGTCATTCTCTATTTAACAGAATCTCAACCATGTTATATGTTATATCATTTTAACATGCTAAAAGAAGAAAATATTTCTCCATTTAACATGAGCTAGTCTATTTAACACGCTTTAGCACGTTAAATTAAAGATCATGAACACCCTTAATAAAGGGCTCCCGTACGTAATGCAAGTACCGGACCTCTGAAGTAGCACACATTGAGCATTATCTCATTTATATTTTAAAAGTGCTAATTAACGAAATTCAACTTCGATGCCTTCAATTTTTCCCGGTAATAAAATATATAATTATACAAAAATTAATTTTAAATATGACACGAACATGTCGAATTTGGATTGCATAATGAAAATAAAATAGAATAGCACATAACTAATATGGAAGATAAAATATAAACCAATAATAAAAAGGATGTAATATATAAAATTAACTAATAATGCAAAGAACAATGTTATATAGAAGAGACAACACAAAATTGTACCAAACAACATATTATAAGCGTTAAAACAACTAACATAAAAAAATCACAGGACCGGCAAGACATAGTATACAAAGTAGTTTTGATTTTGATAAAGTGAACATTTTGAATATAGCATCTAATAGCAGAAGCAGAAATCACATTGGATCAATATAGATAACTAAAAGTATTAAAAATGTGGTAAATTTCAAAAGAGATAAAGCTATAGGATACTGATTTAAAATAATTAAAAAAATTAATATATAACAATAATTAATGTAGTAAAAACAAATGGTGGTATTTTAAATTTAATAAATGGAAGTACACCATCTATACAGCTGACATACCAACAACTCCTAACACTATCCTTACCACGTATGCTGATGACACATGTGTGCTCAGTTAGTAATAACCCTTTGACTGCATCCCAAACTCTCCAGTCCCATATCACAATCCTCGAAGAATGGTGTCGAAATTGGAGGATAAAGATAAATCCCAACAAATCACATTTACTCTTCGTCGTAAACCTGCCGACTGCCCTACAGTATACTTTAATAATGTGGCTCTTACCCCTGTAGAACAGATTCGTTATCTTGGACTTCATCTTGACAAACGACTAACCTGGAATCCTCACACAAGACTGAAAAGACAGGAAACTGCACGCAGATTCCGACTACTACAGCACTTACTAGACAAACGGACTAAACTTCCAACTCATTACAAAAGACTGATCTACATGACAATAATAAGGCCCATCTGGATATACGGAGTTAAGCTTTGGGGCTCCACTAAACCTTCGAATTCCTCTCGTATCCAATCTTTACAATCCAAAATCCTTCGTAAAATCCTCAATGCTCCTTATTTTGTTACTAATAAAACCATCCATAAAGACTTAAATGTTCCTTATGTAACCGATCTAGCCCGAACCCGATATTATTCCTTCCATAATAAACTCCCTAACCATCCAAACCCACTCGTTTCTAACCTTGCTTCCTCTTCCATTCCTGGCAATCCTCCAAGGCGCCTGAAAAGAAGATGGCCTCGTGACCTTATATTGTAAACTGTTTTAGAGTTCTACTACTGGGTAGTTTCTCTACATCCTGTATCATATCATATGTCATTATGATCAAATTTACTGGTTGTATTTTTTTATACAGTTGTAAATATCAACAAATAAATAAAATAAACAAATAATAAATAAATGGAATTTGACCGCACCCGGACCAAATTCCATTTATTGATACACACGGTCAATCAGCAATCTTCCAGTACTTTAATTTTAATATTACCCACAAAAATAAACGATTTGAGTGGCAGGCCATCTGAAACCAGAATAATCAAATAATTCCATTACTGCATTGTATTATAGTAATAAAAAGAAGTATACGCACTCGGTAACGGCTAGTTTACACTACAGAAACAGGTCTTTATATTTCTGGAACATGCGATAGGGGTCGAGAAGGAGACGTGTGAAAGATAGTATGGTGTCTCTCATCGAGATCTTAACACCAAATATAATTAGAGGGAATCTACCTTGACAACCTAAATGCACTACACTACATCTGGCACTCGAAACCGCAGTCGGGTAAAAATAGATTACTTTAAAATTTAAGATGAGATATACCACCATAAACACACTTCCCTTAAACAAAAATTTTGTGCTTTAAATTTTGCTAATTTAGATAGTTAAACTACTAGCAACACTTAATGAGTTATTAGCTACAAAATTAATCATATTACGCCTATACACTCCCATGGAGTGGTAATCTTTTTACCATCGTATTTCGCCAACAGTTTTATATTAGAATCCATTAAAAAAATTAGTTTACTATTACTTCTAGGTTAACTTGCAGTTTTACCGGACTATAAACTTAGGAATCAGCGTGGGTTATATTAACAATACGCCGAATTTGAGTTAACCATTCAAAGCAAATAATTATAAAGTTGAATTCACCAAAGTTTTAATCACTCTCGTTGCATATTTTTCATTCAAATTTGAAAATGAAACTCTTTACCGCCACAACCCATGAAGGGTCAGGGGTTCAGTACTTTATAAGGAAGTACTGTTTCTTGAACAACGGTGGGGAAGGAGGTAATTTTTTCATAATCAAGTTCAACTGCCAGATTTTCCCCCAATTAAGAATACCCATTTTATGAGTTTGGGTGGACTCCAAGGGCTTTTCATCCAACAGGGTTGACTCACGGATACAGTTACGGTTCCTTAAAGTTTGTAGCACAGTCCCTTACCCACTCAGCCATTCCGCTCCCCATTAATAATAATAATGATAATAATAATCTTTATTTATTCTGGGATTGATCCCTTTAGAATAATTTACAGGCGTAAAAATTAGGCTTTACTCTAAGGCTCTAAAGATGAAATTACAAAATAGAGATGAATTTACAAAACGTCATAAAATAAAACAATGAATTTGAAAAGATACAAATATACAACAATAATTAACAGAATATATAAAATAATGATAGAACAAATAAAATAAAAACACATGTCTTATCATAAAATATAAGATGATTTCTGATAAATAAAAAGAAAAAAATGATAAAAAATCAAATACAATTAAACTAAAAAATAATAAATGATAAGATACAATTTCTGCTAATGTACATATTTACAATAATAAACGAAGATCTAAGACATAAAATATATAAAGCTTTTTTAAAACTTTCAATTGTTATTCTTCCGGAACTGGATGGACAGAAGGTAGTCGAAGATACGGTATTTGAAAATTGGAAGAGTATTAGAACTACGAATAAAGGAGGGAATAGAATTCCATAGGGAAGAGGAACGGATGAGGAAAGATCTACCAAAGGCTGCGGTTCGATGGGCAGTTACATATAAGTTTGAAGGCCGTGAGTGGGTATTGCGGGAATACACTGAGGATTTAAATTGAAAGATATCAGAGATGAATTAGTACGAAGAGCTTTCAGGAAAATTACACAAGTGACGAAACTGCTCTGGAAATCCCACCTACCACATACATGATGCCGATCATCTTTCGGGAAACTGCAAAAAGACGAATATGCCTGAGTTGTAATTAGTGGGGCAATAAGTTACATTAATTAGGAAGGCGCTGGTGGAGGAGAGGCGCGGAGTACAATGCAGCCCTTTCAGAGAGAGGAGAGATATTTCAACCCTGCTTAATGCTCAAACAGCCCGTGCCAACACCCCTCATTACCATCCGGGCCTTTTTTGTCAAATCTGACAGCTAAAGCCGGGGATAAATCTAAACGGGAATCGAACCTCCGCACCGTAATAGGTAGCTTTGACCATTTGTTTTGTTCAACGAGACAGTTGTAAGGTAAATAACAGCTAGTAAAGTTATAACAGTTAATGGTAATATAAAGTAATTACAGTTAAGCATCAATTATATTAGTTTCGCTAATACCTAAGTTTTAAGAAATATAATAGTAAGAAAACCGAGTGTATTAAAAATATTCAAGACATTTTTAAAATATGTAGTTGCCTCTTACTTATAAGCACTTCCATTCTTCTGAACTATATATCCAAGACATTTAGGTAGAATGAAATTCTTACTATTTTTTTTTCACCAAACAAATCAATTATTCAAGGAACTACATTTGATAATGAAGTGTTACTTCATCTGACATCTGACATCTGAATATTGGTGAGAGATAATAAAAATTGTGAATTGTTTCTTGGATTTCGTTGCTTTTTTATGTTTTTATTTTCTCTTCAAAGTGTTAAAAATACCTAAATGAACATGTGAATAATTAAAAATGCAAAGTGGCAATTGACGTACATAAAAATTAGAAGTTAGCTACTAACTTAAAGCTGCAACCATAATTAAAAATATTATCTTAGAACTTTTCAGACATGCAACTGGCATTCGAACAACAATGTGTTCACTTAATTTTTTAACGACTATTAGAAACAAAAAAATTATATAAAATTAAATATATATTTAACGTTTCTTCCAAATTAGAAAAGGACATTATTTTAATAACTTTGAAAAACTTGAACAAAGAATTCATTTGTTTGTTTTACTTATATTTGTAAATTTAAACTTTTTTAAAAATTCCAGAACCGAATTTTATGTAAGTATATTTTTTTAGAACTTTGAAAAGTAAACTTTAATATTTTTAAAAAAAAATTTAGGAATTAATGATTTAAAAAAATTCAGGATGTCAGACCAATAGATCACAAAGATGATAGAGACTGAAAATAGGAGTATGCCAAAAATACCAGAAGCCTGCCCCACCTTCAGCTACATTCTATCTTTATAACCCAATTAATTTCTCTATCCGTTCTACCATCAGCAATTTACCTGCCTTTATAAATATAAACATTTTAGGCCGTCTAAAAAAATATCAAATAAGCCCGTTTCTAAAATATTTTAGAAAACTATCTCAAAAATACAGAACAATTTTAGGAGTTAGTCTAGTAACATCTAAGTTACTAGAAGACTGATAAAATTTCTTATCGAACAAGAATTAACCACCATTGATTTTGTAAAAAAATGGTAGAATTTCAGAACCCCAACCTTAATTTTAGTGCTAGTAGTAGTTTACAAGTTGGCAGTTGTTACAAACCACATAACTGTGCAACTCCCACTTTCATATCAAAGACATAATAGACACCATGTTAGCTAGCTATAACTCCTGAATGGTTTTATAAATAAATTATAACATCAACCGATGGAATTATATGCAATGCTATGACAATTCTAACTCAATTTTCATAACAAAGTGGGAGAACCCACTCTGCTTCTCAGCGTCTCGAGTACTTTATCATTATTAATACCAATGCTAACAAAAATATATATTGAATATATTTTTTCAAAAGTAAAACTGTTGCACATCACAATAAAAATCACTTGAAATCATTCCGAATTATACAAACTTTTATTAGAGATCAGGCCTAGGTTTGTCTTTTGTTAGGTTTATGTATCATTAAAATCATCTAGTATTTTCATTGAATAGGGAATTTAGTTACCCTCAGGATAGCATCATATAAGGAATAATAAAGTTTTTATAGAAATTTTTTTGAGTACCTCAGCAGTAATAAGTAACCTTCGATAGGACAAGATGTATTTATTTTTTTTCTCACCATTCACTTTTTATAAACAAACTATTAATTATAGTATATATGTATGTATGTATGTATATATATATATACCCATATGTTTATACATATACATCTTGATTGCGCTTCAAGCATCTTCCCCCGCACGCAGTAGGCCTTAGCTATCTGCCTAAAAATGACTTTCTGGCAATCAAAGAACAATATCATTGTCATATATATGTATATATGTATTACACATACAAGTTTGTTAATAAAAAGTGGAAAGTAAGAAAAAAATTAATTAAATAAAAAAAATGAATCCCCACGATAACCTTGTTTTTTTTTTTCTTAACTCCTTTATTGCAAATAACAATATTAATATATACAAATTAAAACAATTTTTTTCAGCGTTTTTGATGGTATAAAATTAGGAAAAAATGGTCGTGGGCATCTGAAGTATTTTCATAAGTTTTCCATGTATTTTACATTTTTTTTTCTTTTTCGTACCCCTTGACGAAATAAGTAATTGAACACATACATATACAAAATACAAACTCGTGCTCCCCACAAACCCTGCAATAAATTTGTCACTGTTTTAGACATTTAATTTTTTCGCATGACCTAGGTCTAAGTTACTGACTGATAACGTGTTGAGCAGTCTTTGAAAAAAAACATTTTTTTTTTGCAGGGATATTAAAAAAGTAAGTGGCCAAAATTGGGAATCTTTATAAATTGTTATAAAATTAATTAGCCATTACGTATTCTTTATAAACGTAATGGAACAGATATAGATAAAAGCTTTTTGCAGTTAAACTTAGACGGGATCTAATTATTAATTTTTTATATTGAACTTTTGCCAAATTGATGAACAGATTTAACTAATAATGGTCGTCGAGTTAATATATTGTAGTAATTATTGTATTTATTGAGTCAAACACGCAAACTAATGTGTTAATAATTATTATTTATTACGAAATATATTTTTAAGAACCTTGGAAAATATAACGTATGTTTAGAGAGCTATTTAAGTTGACCAGGTCAATAATAAGCAGAGATGACAGGTATTTACCACTTGTATCAGGTTGATATTCGATGGGCTGAAGAAATAGATGTGATAAAAAACTAGAAAAAAGGTTTATGGACAGAAAAGGTTACGAAAATACATAAAGATATTTTAATTTCTACTTCAAATTGGTGGTGAGATCTATCTCTGCGAAGGGCTACTGTACTAACACCGTTAATTCGGAGTTGTGACCGCTATTACTTCCAGTTATTCGGAAATGCTTCAAAGAAATAAATCAGAAATTTCTTTTTATCAATGATATTTATTAAAGTAATAAGAAAAAAATAGAAATATTTACTTACCTATGAATGGAAACATAGGATGGCGTGATTTGCAAAACATTACTATTTATTTCATAAAATTCGAGGTTGGAGTGGATTCTGAATCTCCAAACCCATATCTTTTCGAGTTCAACGAGATAACTGTGCTAAACTAGCTTTATACAACAACATACTCTAATTTCTACTCATAGTATGATGGTAAGTGAAAGTTAAGAGATGCGCACACCGCACTAATAAATAAATATGTTTTTTTAAAATATTATAAATGATCTTTTGAATATTTATTAATTCGTATAAATAGTATTGGAAATTTGTTTATTTGTGTTAAAAAAAAAATTAAACTTGTAGAAACACAGATACTTTTACTCCTAGTTAAAAAAAAAAAATATCACAAAGATGTATTCAATATTTATTTTAGTATTGTTATAGGCCAATTTTGGTCATACGTGATGAGCAATAACTCAATTACTGGAATTGAGATTTGAAACAGAGAAAAATAAATATTATCTTGGTTTTAAAAAAAAAAGTTTACAAAATGAAAAAGAGATAGAAATGAAATAAACGAAAATACATAAACATGATTAACTAAAGTTAACATGCTCTTCCGTCCCTCTTCCTCAAGATCAATGGCGCAAACCCAAAATCTTTTGTAGCTCTCCTCACATAAACAATAACAACTATATATATATATTATATCAGTTACGACCTCTCAGCTGATAGATGGCCATATCACCTGATAATTATATATATACATATAAAGAGGAGGACAGGAACCAAAAAAGTCAATTTTTTTTAAATATGAAAAGTAATATTCTATTATGAGCACCAATCATGAACTTAGGCCAGGAAAATCCACTTAAGTTAGCTCCGGCAGAGGTAGTAGTTTATACATGTATTATGAAGAACAGGTATCGGATCGTTACTGGTTGTTTTGCAAATTCTCTTGTTTGAAGAAAGCTATCCTAAACACAAATTCATGACCCTGTGAATGTGTCCTCTCCCCGACCTCCCCCAAAATTGTTTGTCTGTTACTCCTTAATGACGGACTATTTTCTTGGAATGTCTTGCATTTGCTGATACTCTGAACCAATCTCGATATTAGACATTGGCGAATTATCGGTTATACTTGAACTATTTTTTCTGGATAAATATTTATTGATTTGAGTAAACAGAGACCAAATTTGCGACCAGACTGCACTTATTAAGGATTATTGCCAGACAAGAGGCCTAAACGGCGACAGAGCGGCAATGCGAGAGGAAGAGAAGACTACACTGGAGATGAAACGAGCCGCCCATTAGCCACAGCTGGAACTGCTTAGGGGGTCTACCTTGTCTCCGCTCCTAATAATACCTGTCTTTAGTTTAGATTGTATCATATAGTATATATGGGCTTATACAAATAGTTTTGATTAAATGACCACCAATGCAAGTTTGATATCATTGTATTTGTTAAAATTAAATATTCACATACACTTTATAATTTTTATGTATTTGTTACATACATTTTAATTACTCTTTGATTCAATTTTAAGTTCATTGTAATGTTTTTTAAGACATAATATTTTTGGGATGAAGATGGTGAGGTGAAAAGAAACTACACCTAGAATATTATCAATACTCTACATTTAATTTTATAATGTTTTTGGGTGTTATCCCCATCTTCTGATACCATATTCCTGAAATTGTAACATACTTCTAACATTTATCACAAACCAGTAGTAATATTCAGAATCCAGACCAGAAGATGGCGAAAAACACCCTTAAATACAATTAAATATAAAGTATTGATAAAATTCTAAGTTTTTTTTCTCACCACACCATCTTGATACAGATAAATACATAAAGAATAAACAACTTTATAGAAAATAAAGAATATTTTTGGCGAGTTTATTTGGTGTATGTATACAAACAGATCTCTTGATTTTTCTAATCCAGAATGTTGACTTGTAATTATCAATTGTAATATTCTTACTACCAAAATAAATCAATTGAAAAATTTTTCATGGAAATTTAAATGGTAGGATTCACTAATACCCGATTTGTAGCCAATCCTCGTAAATGTTAACAAACCAAAATACATATTAAATATTTTACCAGTAACATGTATTAAATAAAAACCCTGAGGATTTTCAGTGATACGTAGGCTGTAGCAACGTTAGTTGAACAGAACTCCAAGGAGACCTGCCCGAATACTGAACGATAGTTCTAAAAACATTTCAATGTCATATCTCTTAGCTTATAATCGTCTGATTTCAATGATTTTTTTTTAGGGAATTTAAACAATATTTAAAACTCAGCTACACCTAATTTAGTTATTCCTATATTATGTTTAATTTTAAACGTAACTGTCTTCATATGGGTTAAATCGAGGCTTTCTGTAACTCTAAAGCTTCCTAGGTTAATATTTATAACATAAAAATGGATCCAAAAGTACAAATATTCTAGTTCTAGTCATTTTTTTAGGTGTCAAAACTTTTTTTTAACATCTTAAGAGATCAATTCTTTTTATTTTCCCGCCACTCATTTTAAGTCGCCACTCTCTATGCCACCGTCTATCTCTGTATGTGGACGTTTATTTGTGACGAAAATCAATAGAAACAAGCTGTTTCTATGAATAATATAAATGAGGTTTCTAGTGAGAAGTATACTGTTTAAACGTTTTGAGGCAGATTTGTGGTAATTTGATTGAAATACTTTACTCGGATCGGAGAGGCAATCATTAGACCAACCGCACGGTGGCTAGGCTGGAGCAAACGGGCCGTGTCACCGGTGCTTTTCGGCTGTGCCGCCACGTCACTGCTGCCATCTGGTTTGCCACTTAGTCTCTCTTATCTTGGTCTAGTCTGATCATTTTACCAATGGCTCTCAGGACCAGTAGCCCACGATTGTATTTTGGCAACAAGATAAGGCCTACCAAAAAAATCTGTACAAGGAGAACAGGGGCCTAACTGTCCAGAGGAGAAGACACCACGAGTTCAGTATACAGTAAGAGCGATGAATTCACATCCCCTATCTATTAGAATTGAAAAAATGAAAAATAATTTTAATAAATAAATTAATTAAAGGGGAGATCGTTATTCTTTAACATATAGGTCAATAAATAAATAAATTATTTGTATATTAATGTAAATTATAGTCACTGAATTCATAGTGCACTAGAAAGTTGGCATAACCCACAAGGGGCTTATTTTCAGCCTGACAGACAAAATATCACCGGTAAACTGCTAATACGTACCTTCTAAAATCTTATCCGATTCTATATTTTCCTATATGCCCCATCCATGCAAAATTAAATTAAAAAGACATATTATTACGAATCAAAGTAAGAAAACCTGCAAAATCTCCAAAAAAAATTTGTATAGCATAAAATGGAGTGATTTGGGGTGACAGTAGCAGCGTGGTAACACATTTTTTCAAGCTTATAACTATACAATACTCACTCACAACCTCCCCCCGGGCATTTGTGAGGCCCGTCAGCCAATGGGTGGCACTCACAAAAATAGGCGAGGGAGTGACGGACCCACCCTATGAAAACCACGTCAAGAAACCCGCGATATATTTCTTAAGTACATCGCGCGAGGCCTTGGACCTCCACGGTCTGTCGCGCCAACAAACAACAACAAAATGCAGTGATTATGGTACAATGTCTTTTTTCCATTTTGAAACGTTCTAGCAGACTTGAAAAAAGGGCCAATCACGTGCTGGAGGTTTCTTGAGTTCGTTTAATGTTTGCTCTAGCAGTACAGACAGTCGGATTCGCATAATTTCTTTTTCCCGTTCGTGTGAGATTTTTTGTACGTTACCTCACAATAACACAACATTCGATATTATCTTCCAGCCTTCTGTTGGCGAGTCCTCGTGAGCTGTGTTGTGTTCAACTGAGTAATTTTTCATTGTTTGTGATATTATTCTGAAGTGGACACCGGTTAAAGTTTGTAGAAAATGTTATTCTATGATTTTACATTAATCAAATACCAAAACCTGTGCGATTTAAGGGATGGCTTTAGTACACCTTTCTTACCCTTGGAGTGATTATTGTAAAAACTTGATTACTCAAACTGACCTCATTTTCACACTTTTTACCGGATAGTAGTGTAATGAAATAGCTCGTGCCTGCAAGAAGCAATTAGGAGAACGATCCTACAGGAATAATATCGAACAAATGAGACTTCAACATTCAAGAGGCTGTTGAAATAAGACCAAGAAAAAAACTAGTGAATTTGTTCCTGGGAATCTTATGATGTTCCTGGGGTAGGCCCCACACTTTTTTTATTATTCTTGGGTTGGGCCCACATTGTATTTCTGGATTAAGACTCGCATTGAAAATAAATATTTTTTAACCAAGAAAAATGTCTTATGTGGCCTATTATTGTTTTTTTAATGGTTCAGACAATTCATTCAGCGAAAGGTATTAAAAAAGGGGTTTTTATACAGATACATCCAGTTAGCAATATTTTCTCCTTTCTTTAATTAGGTTAAATTATTGAAAAAAAAATGTTTGCGTGTTAAAACCTTATAGAACCCCTAAGTGGAAAGAATGGATGACAAGCGTACATCATTTATATCCTTGGAATCCATGAAAAAAAGGGTTTACCAAAGTTATCCGGATTGAGGGGTTAACTTGGTATATCTCGCTTAATATTTGAAAAACATTTTTTTATTAAAAAAAAAATTAAGTATCCTCGGTCCCATCCTCTACACCGTCTATATAGTAGACATCCCAACGAATCCTAAAACTATCCTCATCACGTATGCTATATCATCACATGTGAGCTCGCTGTTAATAATAGCCCTTTGATTGCATCCCAATTCTCCAATCCCATATCACAGCCCTCGAAGAATGGTGTCGTAATTGGAGGATTAAAATAAATCCAATCAAATCACCTTTTACCCTTCGTCGTAAACCTATTGACTGTCCTACAGTCTCCTTTAATAACGTTGATCTTACTTCTGTCGAACAGAACCGCTACCTTGGACTACATCTGGACAAACGGCTAACCTGGAATCTACACACAAGACTGGAAATACAGGAAACTGCACGTCGATTTCAACTATTACAGCACTTACTGAGCAAACGGTCTAAACTTCCAATTCATTACAAAACATTGATCTACATGACTGTAATAAGGCCAATCTGGACATAGGGCGTAGAGGTTTGGAACTCCATTAAACCTTCCAATTCCTCCTGTATCCAATCATTGCAATCTAAACTAGTATTGAGTATACCAACTGATCCGAGAAATTGTATAGTGCAATATTAAAGACGCAAATGTTCTTCAGTAATCTAAAAAAAACGAATGGAAAATTATAAAATCTCTTGGTACTGGCGAAATTGAACAATTCAGTTCGAGCATAAACGTGGTACAAGATTCCATCAAAGAATTTTCTTGGATTTTACAGAGCACAATTTTTTCAAATAATTCACTATATTTTATCAGCAATAGATATTCCATTCAAGAACTGCAGGGGGAGGGAGGCGGCAGTCACCCCTACCACTAGAAGTAAAGGAATTATTAATTTAATAAATTTTTTTTTTTTCTCAAGCAAATAGGTAATCGTAATAACTAATAAAGGGCTGCGACAATCAAATATAATTGTCTTAAAATTTTAGTTCCATTCACCTTTTCCGTGTTGAAATATCGCAACCTGATGAACTATGCCCCCCTCCCAGTTTTGATCTTGGGTACAACCTTGATAGCTCTGATAAAGATGTTAGTATTTTATGTTTATTCATTATTTAGTTTGTCTTATTTTACAATTTAATCATTCTTCAAATACATAGCTGAAGAATTCCAGGACATGTATAAATTTTGAATTGTTTTGAGAAAGTTGCTGAACTACCATTTCACAATCAAAATTTAATAAAAATAAATAAGTGAAAAAAATCTCAATGTTATGGTTTCGATATTGAAATAAACATGCATGGAGGAGCCTAGTTCCAAGACCTCCAACAAAGACTTCTTTATCTGCCTTAATAAACATTAAATTTCCCTCATCCTTCCCCTACGGCCTGTAAAGCACTATCCGTTTAAAATTTAGAAAGTTTTAATAAAAATAAATACCGCAGCCACGGCTCAAAGTAGCGAATGTGAAAATTCGCATTTTTAGAATTAATTAGCTTTATTAATTTCTAAGTTTTATAAACATGCAGAGAAGTAAATTGTCCATATTCGAAAAAATATTTTTAGGGTGGTCGTTAAAGGAAGAAATTATTTCTTTGTCAATGCTGCCCAAATACGAATACATAAACTACATAGTTCTCTAATACACAGCGTACCCATAAATCTATATATAATTAGACATACATAAAATTCACCAAGGGCGTACCCAGGATCAAAACTAGGGGGGCATGCTATAGTAAATAAGTTCCTCCCTTATTTACTACCATAGTCAATCAGGTTGTGAGATTGCTGCACTGTCAGATGCGGCAAATGATATCAATATTATATATAATTTTCGTAATGCTTTATTAGTTATAAAAACTAATATTTGCTTAAAAAAAAAAAAAGTTTTAATTAATTAAGGAAGAGGGCAGCTGCCCTTTTCTGCTCCCCGCACGGCGATGAAATATGTATACAATATATTTTCTTATTATTTAATTTACTAATTAACCAAATTTGTTATTGTCTTCAGACAAAATTTTGTTACACAACTCCTGAAAAACAATTTCACTAAAACTCAAAGAGTTGGTGAGTGTCTTAAAATGAGCTTCGAGTACAGGAAATTAACCTTTATTTTAAAATTGTTCGATTATTCAATCAAGGGTTTTTTAAACCTTTTCGGACATACCAGTTATCTTAAATTTTAAATCCTCCCTCTTAAAAGCGACTTTTTTTGCTAATAACAAACCTTCCACTAAGGTCGTATTTGCTTCTCATCTTTTTTTGGAAAACATGATCTAGCAATTTTTCAATTTTGGTTGCTGAATTAAGATAGACCACATCTCAAAATTAAAACCCAGCGAAAATCAAATTAAAATTTCTGGGACTGTTCAGCGTATGTGGAAGGGGAAGAATGAACCGGGCCGCCTGTATAATGCATCTTCGTATCTTCGTATCTCTGATCTCTGATCTTCAATACGTTCATTGCAACAGTATTATCTGAATTGAATTCAAGGACTTTTCCTTTCTTTCAACGAATGTCCCGTTTTCTCTTGCAAATTATTCTTTTAGTTTTATTAATAATTTTAAAATAATCCAATTATTATGAAAATATATTTACTTTTATTTCATGTCACATTTTACGTTATGATGTAAACCCGGATCTTTCTTCTTGTAGTTGTAATTTTCTTTAAATTCCTGAAATATTTTTATTTGTTGTCATTGTCCCCTCTACTCCTGTTTAAGACATAACAGATGAGACGCGATGAGAGAAGCGGTGATGGCGGACCGGACGCTGGCCCCGCCCACCACCGCGATACCAATCTCGGCGCTCTAATTACCCCCTTCCGGTGCCCCCTCCCCTCTAACCAAATATATATTTTTTTATTCCTACTGCCCCGTCATTTTTTGCCCCGATTTCGAATGCTCTCTGTAAACGGCCCCGATGTCGGATAAGAACTTCCTCAACGCTGGTTCCCTATCAATCAGTAGAGCGGGTGACGGCAATTTGGCTCGGGTTCAACCCTCGGTCGCGGCTACCTGGATCTGAAATATCGCCCGGGTTAGTTGCTGCATCTAACGACAGCTGGGGTCAACACGCCGTTCCATCTCATAGCTACCTTTTTAAACATCTCTTATTTATATTTACAGAAACCCATATTTACAAAGCGGTTAACCATCCTAGTCTCTTAAAGCAATTACCGCATCAACTTCTCATACTTCATTTCATCAAAATATCCACTTATTTTTTTTTAGTTTAACGTTCTTATGCTCTCCAACTTAGGGCATGAAAGATGAATTATTCAACTAGTTACCAACCTATTCTAGATAGAGTGACAAGGCTGGGTTTCAATGGATCCGTCAAGAAATAAAAGTCTACCCACCCAAGTCGAATTCGAACCGGCCTCACTGCCTGGAACGTCCTCTATAAAATCCACCTTTTAAAACAAGCCGTTCCCTTATGTAACCCGGTTTGCAAAATGATTTCATAGGAGGTAATGACTGTATCCTGGAAACTGCTATGTGCAGGCTTTCATTAATTGTAACTATATAGAAGATTCAAGAGATTCGTGCCACATTCGAGGTTGGGCTTTGTTATCAGTCCGAAGGTAGATTAGTTTTGTACTCAAGGAGAAAGTAAGACAAAATTGTTCTCAGAATCAAAAATTTCCACCCTAGTGTTATATTTTATTCATCATAGATTTTATTTCGTATGTGTCGGTTTGTCAGACCGTGCTTGGTTGTGGGCATCTAATTTTGTATCTAATTTTGATAGTGTTGTATCAGATCAGGTTGGTCCAAAATCAGTTTTCTCAAATTACATTCACTACCTTGGCTTAGACTTGCGCAAACGTATTTTCCTTCCTTAACACAGAGTTGGGCAGCAATCAAATTTATAGCTACAAAATTTCTTGGTCTTGTCCTTTTTCGTGGACTTCTGAATTTTGTTAAGCATCACATTTTTATTTTTAACCAAATACAGATAGTGTGGATGACTGGCAACAATAACATGCAAATGAACTATTGGTAGCACTCTAAGGCATTTGTTTTCTTTTTTTCTAATATATTAATAGTAATATAGTAATATTTTGAGAAAGTGGCATTTGCAGTACCCTTGGCATACGCTTGATGTACTCCACGTTGCTGCCGCACTCCCTTTGGGAACCGATGCCTTATTGAGATCAATATATGATCAATCGGATTCACAGTAAAACCAGAAATGGGCGTTGAGATGGAAAGTTAAAGGAGGGGTTGTGGAGAAAATTCTTAAATCCTATCATCCAAAATAGAATACAATAGATAAAAAGAAAAAAACAATTAATTCAACTGTTCAATAATTATCTCTAATCATAACACTTGATTGGTGTGTGGACCATCACAGCTTAAGGAATCAAGTGAATTACATGCTAACATTATGAACCAGTACATCTTGTTAAGTTTTTCAATGTTATTGATTCGAGGTATGTCTTGTATTTTGTGTACATCACAAGATGGAAAGCACAAGAGGTTACAGAGAGAAATGTTCGTAAATATGTTGTTTGTCTTCTATTAGCTCATTCAAAATTTTCTCTACAATCCCTCTGCCTAAACTTATCATATGAACGTTTTACTTTCAATCCTATTGACTATATATTGGTCTCTATAATGCGGCGGTTTCCAAAGTGGGTACTACGGGAACCTGGAGTGCCTCAAGCGTATATCAGGGGTGCTTAAAGCAAACGGCTCTTTCTCAAAATATTAAAAGATAAAAAAATAATAAACTTATCATCTGAATGTCCATTTTTAATTTGCATTTCGAACGAACGTGTGGATTCGTGTCCTTTAAAAATCTAGATAACTGTTATCATCAAAACCAAAGGCTTTTAATGTTTCTAGTGTTAAATAAATCTTGATGATATGTCGAAATTAGTTTTTTTTTTATTTCATGAATAGATAATTCGGATATTAATTTAGCATTGGTTAGCACTGATAAGTAACCTATCATTATATTAGATCTTTAGCTAAGATAAATATAAACAATATGTAAATATATTAATTAAAAAAAAAAAACAAGATCAAAAGGCAAGACTGCTGATAAAATAAGATTTTAGAGTAACATTTTGATTTCTGTTTATACTCTGCAGGGTTTTATCTTTTTCTCTACATAGTTAAACCGTCAGCTATTTGAAATAAATATTATTTAAAAAAAAATTAAATAGAGTAACCATAACAGTTTGAGATTTCTACAGATAATCTTTTTTTTTCTTACAAATATCTTAAAATTTATTTATAAACTCTAAACAGTACTTACGTTGAGTCTTGCCCTGAATCACGAGTTACAAACATTCGTTTGGATTTATTTCATATTCAAATGCTGATATGGGCACATGATTTGTAAAATAGCATCTCATTTTTTAAACAAAAAAAAATAATCGGGGCATAAACAAAATAAACGATACACCAAATAATTATTATATTATTATAATAATTATAATTATATAAAATAATTATATCGAGTTCGTCGATAACCGCATTATTTTTCTACAATATTAAATATTCGATTAAACCAAGGTTTGATGTACACCAGAATACGGCTGCCCTCCACTTTCGCGTTTTGTAAGCAAGCAATGCATCAATTTTAAAAGATTATCAAAAATTATTGATTATTTTCTTTCAAATGTATACCATGATGTTAGAAACTTGGCGAAGGTGTAAATTTGAGGGGATAAACTGAAAGATAAAGTGAAGCCAATGAGGTGGGCCTTAAGATGAACTAAAAGTCGTGGCAGAGAAGCAGGAGCCAATCACCGGCTTCCTTCTGTGAGTTTAAATTAAAATGGCGGATATTGCTATTAACTTCAACATAAATCTGAGGTTAGTAAGAATAAATATTTACAGACTATGTAATACCTAAGAACAGTTAGATTAATTTTCATTTGAATAAGCTCTGTAGAAATAGGTGTCGGATCTTCGAATTCATTATATTTTTATTAGAATACTTTACTTAGTATTAATAATCCCTGAATTTCTTTCATCGGCGAGGTTTCCCATGTTTTGTAAATATGCACTGACAAAGAGATCTTTTAGGAAAGAGTGTTTTAACATGTTTTCATCAATATGCATAAAACAAAAAATAAATGAGGTCTGTGTCTGTATATTTCATTTTACAACCAGCACTATCCATAACAGAGCACCCTGGAGTCTACCACCGTACACTATGGTGACTGCTTGGTAGTTATAATGGTGTGGAAGATATAGTAGTTGAAAGTAAGTGGTACGGGGCATTTTTATATTCATACTATTGGTTCACTAAACTAACTTTATCAAGTTAATTATAGAACACGCTTAAAGAAAACGGATCGAGTAATTATATCTATTATAAATGCGGTTAATTAAAATAAAAAATATTTGTCACCTTGATTTATTAGGTTATTTTCTATTTTAGTAGGTTAATAACTTTAAAAAATGCGAGTTATTACTATCAGTTTAGTAATTTAATTTAATTATGTTCAAGCAACTATAGTGTTCTGCTGTCCGTTTCACATGTTTTTTACTGAAACGAAATAGGATGAATAAATATTACATTCTGTATTTTTTTTTCGATGCTTTAAACCGCCTAATGGCATTTTGGCCTTGATTTTCCTCTCCCATGCTCTGCCCATGTACTCATTTGTGTATGAAACACCCATGTATAATGAAAATTTAACGCTGATGAAAGTGCTAGTATACAATAGATATTCTAAAGACGTATAACTTATATATTTTAAAATATTCATCGCTCAGATAAGCTTTGATGTTTCAACCGCACAAAGGTATTTATTTTATTCTTTCGAACACGGAAGATTTTACTGATATTAATTAACTTGCGAAAATAAAAACCTTATGTTCAGTTCTAATCAATTTATTAATTTCGATATATAATATTTTCTAATTTATAAACATCACTCTATCACTGAAAATCAAGTAGTATTACCATCAATTAACCCTAATCAAAAAAAAAAAAATGAATAAAAAAAGAAGAAGAAGAACCTAATTATGAAATGTTATATTCATAAAAGAAGCTGAATATTCATATTTTTTTCATATAGCATTTTACTTAATGAAGATAAGATCTGAACATATAAATTTAAAAAAATAAATAAACTGAAAGCTGAATCCTTGCGAAACAATCAAGCCCATTGTCGAATTTTACTCCATAACTAGTTATAGAAATGAGATCTGCCATTCATTGATAATTTAATAACAGGGTATATAGGAATACCTAGGTAATGATTCATTCTATAGAAATTTCTGCGGTCATTAAGTTCTTCTATAGGACACCCAATCCATTGCTGTTATTAGTTTCTCCTATGAAAATTATAGTCTATTAAGTTACCATTTTTATTTTATTTTTTGACAAATTATTGCACACTCATATGAGGAGCTCCAAATTAAAAAGTATTTTGCACCGTTATCGTAAATTATTTCTTCATTAGATCATATTACTTTTTGCTAGTGATTTTGAGAGCTTGGAATTTTTTTGTTCACTTCGTAGTGAATTTTGAACAAGTTTTTATCCATATTAAAAACATATCGTCTAGCGAAATTAGAAATAGACAAAATGCATTTTGATCTGAAGCTCCTCCTATAACAATTTAATTACTTTGGTATATATGAACATATATCAACTAATATAAGTGTTAATTTGAGTTTTAAAAGATAAATAAAATGAATTGGTTCCTTACAAGATACCCTATGAGAGTGACCACTTATAAACATAAATAAATTGGTTTAGGGAGAGAATAAAACACATAATACTTAAAGAAGTACAATATATCTATAACTTAATAAAAAAATTTTAAAAAATACAAATTTTAACTACAATAAAATAGGATATATAACTCTGTTAAAAAAATTAAAGGTGTACAGAAAAACGGCACATTTAAACAGTCGGGTGACTGTGACATTTTCTGTTGTGGCAGTACTGCTATACTATTTGGTTTTAAGCGATAGATGACAGCGAACCATCACATGTAAGACTCCTTGACCATCACATTTCATAGCCTCATAACACCAACATTATATATATGACCAATATGTTTCCTGTTAATTGTTTGTTCACGGTGATTTTCTTTTTTTTAATCATAAATGTTTTAAAAAATAAATCACCATGAACTATTAACGGTAAGTATGGTAAGTCTAGTATGAATGGTAAGGTCTACTGTCAGCAGTAAAACTTTTCATACTGACTCATTGTTATAGTGATAGTTTAACTAAGAAAGGGAACATTTACTGTGACATTGGGCTTTTGCGAGCAATTCAAATAATACATCTAGTGCCTCCTGTCTGAAGACTTGCAATTTATGGGCATCGAATCTGCAACGGCACCGGTTCGAATTCGGTCGGGCAGGTTACTTTTTATTTCGTGGCGACAACAACGGACTGAGAACTCAACCTCCCCATTGTAGTCATAATAGGTTGCTAACCTACAGGCTACCAACAGTGTAGGTTAGCAACACAAGAAAACAGTACTGATGAGGTGTACGTAGTTGATCGTAGATTGATATGAGATGTTTGGGGGTACGAACAGCAAAGAAACACAAATAAATACAACTTATTTATTTATGCCCAGGGAACTGACTTGGGCGGAGATACCATCTAAAGTCATCACCGTCGGCACAAATCAATAAGTTCTGTTTATTTGTGTGTCTTCCCTGACCATCTTCTAAAAAAAAAAGTTAACTTGTGCTAGTATCATGGACTAGATCATCTTCTTTTGCACAGCTAAGCAAATACCAGATTAAGAGACTTCTAGGATCAGTTTAATTACAATAACAAAACTGTAAATATCCTTCCTATTTAATAAAAAGGGGAACATTTAAAAATTATATTACAAAAATGTTGTACACTATACGTTTTCAGTAATTTTTATTTTTGTTTTTGTTCGCTTGAGAATCTAAACTCCCCGCAGTAAACACTACTCAAAATTATCTAAGATTTGAAATAATGTTATATTTTAAGGTGCAAGTTTTAAAATATTCTGTAAATTATTACACAATAATTTATTTTTAAATTGGTATGGTATAATATATAAAAGTTGGCTTAAAGCATTAATATAATTAATATGGCTTAATGCATTAAAAGGAAAAAAATTAAAACAATAAATAAATAAGGTAAATTTTATATGATTCATGATCACTGAAAGCGATAATTTTGAATATGAATTTTGAAAAAATTAAAAATATTCATGTTTATTGAAATTAAAATCTATTCTTAAATTTAATATGTTATAGTTTATTATTTTCTATAGAAAACAGGCGTTTTCGTTAGAGGAACCTCAAGAATTGGAAGTTGTATTTTATATAATATAAATTCATTTTTAAGTAAAAATAGGGAGAGGAAAAAAAAATCAGTCCAGGAATAGTTCAAAAGAACCGATTAGGATGAATCGTCAGGGGTCTGTTCTGTTAATAGAATCGAACTTAGTATCCCTAGTGGAAATGAAGATAATATTGGCGATATAGATACATAGAAAATATAAAGAGAAATTCAAGTATTTACGATCCACAAAAGCTAGAAAGACGAATTCAAGAGAAAATTAAGAGGGAGTTTAAAGCGAGTAATGTTTATTATTTCGCGCCTTCTTTTAAAAATCTAAACCTAAATTTAAAGAACAATTACAGTTCCTCCTGTTCTCTACGAATGAAATATTTTGTGGCTTACAATAAAGAAAGAGCTTAAGGTTTTTGAAAATAAAACATTGCATAGAATATTTAATCCGTAGAAGGATTAGTCCACGGGAGAATTCAGGACATTAACAATACATCATTGCGTTAACTAAACCCGCTAAATGTAATCGAGGTGGTAGGAAAGGTCTCATTAGGTTGTAGAGCTCAGTAACGAATGAATTGGTGAAACTAAGTGGCGAATTTTTTTTTTTTTTTTTTTTCCGAACCCTCTAAAACAGAAATAAAAGTGAATTAATAAGTGCATTACTGTGAAAAAGAAAAAGTAATTCGTGTTGTATCTTACCTTTTACTACCTTTGGTATTTTAAGGTTACCTGTTATGTTTAATATCACATTTGAGCAATCCATTCAAATTTTAAGTCCGGAGGTGAGGGGCCTCCTCGTGTTGAATCGCATATAAGATAAAAATAAAAATAAAATAAAAACATTAATTAATAGAGACGATAGATAATGGTGAAATAATAAGAAAAACAGCCAGAAATCGAAAAGAAGTGTGAGGGAGGGGGTTGGGGTGCATCAGAAGATGGAGCTATGAGGTGATGTTAATAGGTAAGTGGCGAAGGTAGCGACTTCTCTTCCTTAAGGAAAAAGAAAAGTTTAATTTTTGGAATATTTTTTTATATAATATACACTATGTTTTTATCCTAATTTTATTTATTTTGTAGTTTGAATTTTATAGTATATATAATTTTTTTTCTATTTCATAATTTAGACCTAAAACGTTCCATTCCGTTTCAAATCTCACTTGAAAACGGACTACTTTCTAAGCAGCTTTCTTTTGACAAATATCATTGACCGTGCTTAGGAGTCCTGTCTTTATAAGGTTTAGCTGAAAAACTTAGAACATAAAACCAAACAGTGTATTATTTATTATAAGTTATTTTTTTACTACCCCCTAACGACAATTTCTGGATCCGCCTCCGGTTAATAAACACTGAACCAAGTGTGAGGATTACTTTAACGCAGATTTTTGGTTTTTGATGGAGGTCGGTAGAAGGAGGTGTGAAGATAATGAGTGCTGCTTTCGGTATCGAACCTTTGAGTGCGCTAAGCATTGCATTAAGATTTAATTTTGTATTTATTTGCATAGTAGCATATAATGTTTCACTGAATAAATAATGTACACCTCTTAATTTAATTATATATGCTAATTACACAATCGGCAATTAGCAAATACATAATCCAAGAATAAGAGGTACTGCTAACCACCCCTTGAGCGACGGAGACAGCTGATTGGCCGATAGCTTTCCCCACTGCCGACCAGTTACCCCCACCATCCCAGTTCCCAAGATAGGGCCAGAACAAGACAGTAGCTCCCCGGCCGCGACAATGAGTGCACGTAGTTACGTTCCCCGCCCAGCTCACGCGCCGCTCCTCCCCGCACAGGGTGCCGAAGGTGCCACGCCTCCCGCCCTATCACAGAACAAGGACCTCGATCTGGCTGTCAACAAGGCGCTTCAAGCCTTCGACTGGAACCAAGTTCCCAGGGTCACCAAGTGAGTATTCAATAACCAATCAATTTCTAAAAAAGATTTTTCTGGAACATAGTCTTCAAAAGAGTGATACGCTAACTCTATTACTTTTTCCGTGTTAAAATATTGTACCTTTACAAATTGTCAGCGTTCTATAAAAAGGACAAACCCAACAATTTTCTAGAATATTGTGTACTTTTCTTAATCTTAATGAAAAGTGTTTTTAATTACATTTTTGAGATTCTGGTCCGTTACTGCGAATCAAATTGTGTTTCAAATGGTTATAGTAATTAGTTTCAATGACTAATTCCCATTAAAAAAGTGAAAATATTGTTAAAATCTCATTTTTTTAATTAGCTCTTTTTAAAAATTAATGACTATATGTAAAATTATTCAAGCCTCACCAGTCTTTGTAGGTCAAAATGGCACTATAATCTGGTACTTTAAGTATGCCCTTCTAAGTAATTTATGTCCATAAAAAGTTATTTTCTGTATCTTTTAAATTAATCATTATTTGCGTACGGTGTAATTAGCAAATATAAGTGAATGGTATATTTGAACAAATTATCTTAGTTAATTACAAATTAATACATTTACGGGACCCATTAAATAAAAAAAATTAACGCTGAGTTTTACTGATTTATCTGTATATATTGATTCATTTATTATCAAATGAATAAAATGATGAATATCAGGTAAGAAAAATATATAAACGTTAATCAAATGTTAGTTAAAAGTAAAGTAATTTTTGTTTTAATTATTTTCTATTGCTTGTTTATTTCAATTTTCTTTTTTCATGAATTTATTAATTGCACAGATTTAAATGAGCAGAAAGGTTAGATTATATAAAAAAAAAAAAAACAAAGAAATTCTTTTGAAAGAAATCAGAGACTATATTTATAAAATCTTATATACTTAAAACTTATTTTAAAAAAAAGTAAATAAATAATTTAATTTAATGTTAAATTGCGTTCCCTTTAGCTAATAAAATAAGACTACATTAATATTTCTTTTTAATTTATTTTTTTACGTTTAAATAGTAGATTATTTTAAAATATTTTTATTCAGAGTGTCTACAATATTCTTATTTTATAATTCATAATTGTGTTTGAATCATTTCCAGTTTGTACAAAAACATACAGGTCAAATATATAAAAGAAAATTATCAATGAACACAACATATTATGTTTTACCTATCGTACATACACATTTGCCTATATTATGTAAACTTGTTGCGACTAATAACAATTATGATTCATGACAGCTAATTCATGCTCACGTCTCTATAATAGATTCCACCAACGTGTTTTTTTTCCCATAAAAATCCCTCATTTTCCCAAATGACCAAAATTTCCCGACCGTTCCATATTAGTTAGAAACGCAGTGAATTACATTATTTTCAAATAATATCTACAATCATTTAATTTAACTTAACAGCTCCTAATCTTATATAATTCGGCTATAGAATAATTAATTAAATTTAATTACTTAAATAAATAAAAGTAATTAATTTAAATAATTAAGTAAATCTAACAACTAGAAACCAATTTAGGAGTTGAATTATTTTATATTTTAAAGATTATTTAAGAAATCAACTATGCGGAAAGAAATGAAAGAATTCCTAGAAATAAAGCGGGAAAAGCTAGTTCGTACATTGGAGGTCTATTTGTGGATTAGACTTGTTCAGTTGTCAATATACGTTTATTTCCTTAATTTCTAAAATAAATTGCACATCAATTTCTACCTAAAGCAATGTTTGTGGATTATAATTTTAGTTAGATACATTTTAAGTAGTATTATATTATTATCTTTGTATATTTGAAATTTAAACCAAGGTGTCTTTATATGTACATATGTACATATATATGCTGACTATAAAATTATACAAACTTTTTTTGTCCAAACATTTTCGTATAAATCATGTTTAGCTTCTTTATCTGTAAATATTACTTCACTCCAAGACGAAGCAATATCATGCTTGTATATTATTAAACTTTCACTATCAGGAAGTTACATTAAACTTGAAAAATTCTGTTTATTATTGTTATCCTTCAGCTTAAAAAATTATATAATTTAAGAAATGTTTTTCTTTAATATAAAACTATATTTATAATTGTTTCATAACATTTATCAGTTCTGCTGGTGTTTTTTTTTTTTAATTGATTTTATTTTCTTAACAATATTCCCTTCAAATCGCTATGAGAGGCAGAATTTGGTGACCATAAACTAATCGCAGTATTTTTCTATAAGAAAGTTTCAAATATATATACATAGAAAGTGAGAGAGAGGGATGAACTATAATTCTAGCTTCTGAATAAAAACTGACATTTTTTTTTTTACATATTTTTCTCTGACTATTAAAATCATAAGACTTTAGGTTTACGCTGGTCGATTTTCCTCAGCACCTTGTAAGTTATAAGGTTTTAAATAAGTTTAACATGACTATTTTTTTTTTAACATCCCTAGTTTACTAATTGCCTAATAAATTCGACTTGTTTTAAATAATTTTAACATGCTTAAATAAGTTTAAAATTTGGCTTTAAGTAAGTTTGATATGTCGTTATCATAACTACATCCGTATTCACTACATAAACTTTAACGTATAATTTCAAATTATGAAGAAGATGGTCAGGGTTGAGATCAAAAGAGAAACAAAAATAATTAACTACTATTTATTTTGCGACGTTTCGCCCTTCTTCATCAGTGCTGTTCAAGTCATAGTTTTAGCGATTAAGTTGCTAAAGCCAAGGCTTAGGCTTTATCTATCAAGATAAAGCTGTACAATGTGGAACGAAACATCAGAAAAATAAATAGTTGCTAACTATTTTTTTCCTCTTTGGTCCACAATCCTGACTGTATTTTTCATTAGTTGTCTTATTCTTTGTATTCAGTTATTTATTAGCTAGTCAATTTTTTCTTTTCCTTTGTAAACTAAGATTTTTAATCTTTTCTTTTCATTCTTAATTATTTTTTTATTTGTGTTTGTTATGCTGTACTTTTATACAGTTTTGTTATTTTATTTACTAGACAAACTCCCTCTGTATATGCTCTGGATTATAGCAAATATAAATAAAAAAAGTATATTAATTCTTAAAAAAAGTATATTCTTTATTAAGGAAATGTTGATTGCTTACAAATGTATTAAATGTATATCATTGTTACAGTCAGTTTAAAGCTGATTTTTGAATATGAAATGGAGGAATATATTTTAAAAAATAAGGTGTAAAAAATCTAATTGATTCGTGATAAAATACTTATCTATAAAATAAAATAAAGTCTATTGCTGTTCATGATTTGTATTTATTTTTTAAAAAATATAAGCGAGTTTAAATATTATAATGTTTGCTTTAATTTAATTATTTAGCAGTTTAGAGCTGCTGACTATAAAATTATACAAACTTTTTTTGTCCAAACATTTTCGTATAAATCATGTTTAGCTTCTTTATCTGTAAATATTACTTCACTCCAGGACGAAGCAATATCATGCTTGTATATTATTAAACTTTTACTATCAGGAAGTTACAATAAATTTGAAAAATCCTGTTTATTATTGTTATTCTTCAGTTAAAAAATTATATAATTTAAGAAATGTTTTTCTTTAATATAAAACTATATTTATAATTGTTTCATAACATTTATCAGTTCTGCTGGTGTTTTTTTTTTTTAATTGATTTTATTTTCTTAACAATATTCCCTTCAAATCGCTATGAGAGGCAGAATTTGGTGACCATAAACTAATCGGAGTATTTTTCTATAAGAAAGTTTCAAATATGTATACATAGAAAGTGAGAGAGAGGGATGAACTATAATTCTAGCTTCTGAATAAAAACTAACCTTTTTTTTTTTTTACATATTTTTCTCTGACTATTAAAATAAGACTTTAGGTTTACGCTGGTCGATTTTCCTCAGCACCTTGTAAGTTAAAAGGCTTTAAATAAGTTTAACATGACTAGTTTTTTTTAACATCCCTAGTTTACTAGTTGCCTAATAAATTCAACTTGTTTTAAATAATTTTAACATGCTTAAATAAGTTTACAATTTGGCTTTAAATAAATTTAACATGCTTTAATGAATTTAAAATTTGGCTTTAAATAATTTTAACATGCTTTAATGAATTTAAAATTTGGCTTTAAGTAAGTTTGATATGCTGTTATTGTGACTTCATCCGTGTTCACTACATAAAATTTTAATAAAAAGTGTGAAATAATTGTATTTATTATTATATCTATATATATTTATCTTACATAGTTATAAAAATCGTTAGTTTTTTTAACAGTAGATAATGTGAGGAGGGTATAGTCTTGTGCAAAAGAAACCCTAACTATATACAACGCTTAAAATAATTACTAATTATATGAAAACACTGTTTTTTGTTGTATTTTGATGATAAAATCCTGGATGTTCAAAAACAAAAGTGTGAAAATATGAAAATTATTTGTTTGTAAGTTTTTATTTCTATCTCCATTGTTATTAAAGATGGGTTTATAATACATGATATGATAGAATTCGGATAGTTAGTATCGGAAAAGGTCTAAAGATTAAATATGAATTAATGAGGTATTCAAATCATCACAATTTCAATTGTCGGGATAAAAAAAGTATATAAAATAAAAAAATATATATTAAATACACATACTAACGATACAATACCCACAACAAAACATTTCAACTTATTTCAAAAAAGTAAGTCGGTTATTTTCTATAAATGCAGTCTTTCAAAACTGGTTTTGAAAAAAATTAAAACATCTCTGTAAATCCCAAAGATCTCTGTAAAGATTACTTTTAAGGTAAGAGTGTTTTCAAATATTTATATTTCGTTATTATTTTATATTTTTATTTCTATTCATTATTCTATTATTTTAATTTTTATTCAATTATTTATATCTTTACAGCTAGTAAACGACTATTATCAATTATCTTAATTTTGGCTCCAATTAATCAACTATAACTCATGAACTCAAACTAATTTTTCTTGAGAGCTTTTAATGTGAAAAATACTTATTTGTTTGTGTAAATTTGGCGCTTTTTAATCATCTGGATAATTTATTCAAAATAATTTAAATATACTGGGAGATTCTTATTCAGAAGATGAATTTTTATTTGAGATTCTTCACTACTTTATACTTGTTCCAATTAGTTGTAGCTTAGGCAATAAATTTTCAGGGGAAACAAATGGAGCATGTCTACTCCGCCCACCTGCTCTGTAGTCAAAGAGCGCCCGCCAAGTAATCCTCAAAGTTTAAAATTATTATTAATTTCGGAAATAACTAATTGCATTTTGATGTGCACTATTACGTTAAGTGCGTAGCAACTTTATTCACCAATAAACTTGCTAGACTTACTAAGTTTCATTAAGAATTTTACAAAACCATTGAAAAAAAGGGTGAGGTTGAGTTGAGTAGCTAAAATTATTTGTTGTGGTTTAAGTTAGATATGAATTTGAAGTTGAAATAATAACAACAATTTCCAGTAATATTTAAATGTTTTTAGATCACAAAATATGTTATTTTATGTTGAACCGAAATTTTGAAACAACCCATGTATTAAATTAACATCATTTCAAAATTTCATACCATTAAATGCTATTAATTTAAAAAAATAAATGACATAGAAAGATAAAATTACTCTGAATCTCACGTTTAGTAATTATTTGTGGTGGGATTCCAGTTGTATGATTTTTCTCATGTTCGTGATGAATTTAGAAAAAAATGATATAAACATAAACAGTTGTGGCATGGGCTGCAATACCTACCTTATTTTTTTTTCCATCGTTTTAAATAGTTTGCATTTTTTTTTTATATATATATATATAAAATATAATAATGAATTGAATCATATTTTTTTTTCTAATATATATTAAAACAAATTAACTGATAGTAGAACCTACTATCAAGAAAATTCTGATCTATTTATTTGATCAAACAGGCGGGTAGTCTTTTACATCTTTTGAGTGTATATTTTCATTTCATCCTCATGGAATGGAGTATTTTATTAAGAACTGTAGTATTCAGATTTTATGATGAATTCATATTGGTACTTATTAAATCCGACAATTCCTGAAGATATAAATCGCAATTAACCACTAACGAAGTTTTACGGTTCCTGTTGATTGCGTGCAAAAGGTGTAGAAAATCGAAAAGAAAAAACAAAAAAGAAAACAACCAAAATAAAATAATTTTAGATTAAAACGAGATTTCCCGTAAGAATTCATTATCATGAAACGGTTTTGTAAATGAATTTAGTTTTCTACGATTTTAGCCTTCTGTACGCGTTGGATTTAAAGTATGCCCAATACAATTTATTTATTCTTATTTACAACTGTATAAAAATATAAACAACTAATTTGCTATATGTGATATAATGGCATGATACAAACATGTGGAGAATCTACCCACTGATAGAACTCCAATAACATTTCTATAGATCTCGAGACTTTTCTTTTCAGTCGCCTTGGAGGATTATTAGGTTAAGGAGGAAAAGCAAGGTTAGGAAGTGGGTTTTAGTGGTTGGGAAGATTATCATGGAAGGAATGGTATCTGGTTCTGGCCAAATCGGCAACATATAGAACATTGAGGTCCTGATGGATGAATTGATGACCTGATGGATTTGTAGTAAGGAGCATTGGGGATTTTACGAAGGATTTAGGACTGTAATGATTGGGTTCGGGAGGAGTTCGATGGTTTATTGAGCCCCAAAGCTCAACTCCGTATGTCAAGATATACGATCATAGTCGGAATCGACGTGCAGTTTCCTGATATTACTATTTGAATCTATAAAAAAAAAATCCTATCCCATTGAAAATTCCAGAATAAGGTGCCTTGAAGCAGAGGCGTAGTAAGGTGCCCTGGCGCCTGCGCCCATGGCGAATTTGAATAATTTATACCCAATAATTAGAGAAGGGTTTGAGCATTTTTTTAGAATTTCTGTAAAATTTCTTACTGTTTTCATATAAAAACACACACAAAAAAAAAAGATAACCCTTGATTAAAAAATGGTTAATGTTGAAAATGAGAATGGTTTCAGTTTCAATTTTGCGCTTTGAAGAAAAACTGGAGAAGGTTAGAAAATTTACATTAACCTCGAAAGATAGGTCACCTGGCACTGTTTGAACGCTATAAAATTCACATCAACATTTTAAAAATTGTAACTTTTTTACTCCTGAATTACAATTAATATTAACTTATACCGTTAATAATACGATAGCAATTTAAAATTACAGCCTATCATTCTGTCATTAAAATAGCTTTTATAAAGATATACATAGTAAACATTGGCACAATAAAATAGGTTACACCAACTTATTTGTGTTCCTCTTTGACCACACCCCCAACTATCTCCTCGTACGTTATCCACGGTCAACTATCTCTCTTAAATGTACATAGTAATACTTTAATACTTAGTGAACCAGTCCCCAAGAGTTATTGCATTTTAAGATACACAGTTTAGAATATTACCAATTAAAATTTCTATATCATTCAGATATTTTTTAAAATTTATTTATTCTATTTTTAGGAAAATTGAGTGTTATGAGAACAGAATGACTTATGTTATTCTGGTTTCAACTGCTCTAATAAATACTACATTTGAGAATCAGTGATTTGGGAAAACAAAATCTCATGAAATGATATTTCATGAGTATGAATATAAATAATGAGTATGAGTATGAATAATAATAATAATTCATAGTAAAAGTTAGTATGAAACAAGTTCAAGACATGTGAACAGCTTGATTTTATTTTGTATAATTCTGAATTTTCCACCATTGTTATACATAATTTATTTAGGATTATGGATAAACTTGAATTCGTAAATTTATTTTAACGTGGTATGGATAATATAATTTTTTTTTTTAAATTTAAGTTTATTCCTGGAGGTTTGAAAGAGATTAAGTCTACTTCTTGGAAATGCTATACCGCCAAAGAGAATTTACACAGATCCTTCTTTCAGTTCTTGCTTTTAAATGTTTCTATTTTACTTGTTTTCACAATATTCCCATCTGAAATATTTTGTTTTTCATTTAAATCTAACATTTTTATCCAATGAATTTAAAGTCAGATGGAATTGTGATGTTACTTTGAAAATGCATTTAAGTAGTGTTTTTTTTCTTTCGGTTTGTAATTATTTCTCAGGATCAGATTTTCCAAGTAGAATTCTTCAAATGAAAATATAATGTTTCCTTGAATATTTCATATTATTAATTTGTGAAATTTTTATAGAATATTTTTCCTATGTTAATGGATTATGTGATATATTGTGTATTATTATTTTTATGGGTTATTAAATTATCTACGAACTTATTTTTATAAATACATGATGTATCATGTAAATATGTAATATTCTCTTCATAACAGATATACATTTTTTTTTAATTTACAAATATAGATAGCATCTCAAAACTACATGTTTATACTCCAGAAAAAGGATAGTTTTTTTTTTTTTAAATCTGTTGGTGCACGCGCATCACACAAACATTGACTTACCACTCAACTTTTAAGTACAAATTAATTTCGTTAATAGGTTAGGAAATGTAAAAATATTGAGCCCGCATCACAACACTCAACATCTTGCTAAATCATTACACGTTTAAAACCATTAATTTCTTTATTATTCAGGATGGCAATACTTTTTCATACAATATATATTACAAATTGGAAAGTGAAATTTAAATCTGATTATTTTCATAACCGAGGAAACACGAAAATATTTATTTTATCCTTCGGTAAACTCTCAAATTCTTACATACATGTATCCATTTTTAATCACGTCTAATAATGAGAGGTTAATTATTTCAAATTAACATACAGTATTTTTTTTTCCAAATATTGGGTATAAAGTACTCTCTCTTTCGTGCAATCAGGATAAGACCCTGCCGATATTAAAGGCCTTTTATTTTACGTTGATATGAAAAGTCTAATAAAAATTATTAGACCCGTTTTTGCTTTTTAGAAAATGGTAAAACAATTGTTAAATCGACTATTTTAAGTGCTTCTTTCGGCTTGTCGATTTTAGAAAGATATTACCATAACATTGCAGATATTTACCTCCCATAAATACGTAATTAAAATTCTTGTTTCCTAACCAGTTTTCGTTTTTTAGCTCTCCATTACCATATGCTATTTTGTTAAAAATCACGATTAAATGTTCCATAAGCTCATGCCTGGGACATTTGGAGAGGGTAGGATAAAGTAATTAGAAATAGGTATGTGAAATTGACATCTGACTATTGTCATAACAACTAAGGAAAACAGAAATATTTCTTTCCTCCTTTAGTAAATTATCAAATTTCTTCATGGTCGTAAAAATATTTAATCACTGATAACAATAATTTAATTACTGCTAGTAAAGATAATTTGGAGTGTCTAATTTTAAACTGAAAATTGACGAGTCTACCAACCATAGTTAGGAGGAATACAAAATGGTGGCTTTTCTAAGACTTATAAAATTAATTTTTAAGTTTAAGAAAATAATTAATAACAATAAGCAAAATAACCTGCCACAGCATATTCGTATCTTCTTAAGGGAAAAACGCAGAGTTAGATCGAAGTGGCATAGGACCAGATTTCCAACTGACAACACATATTACACCAAATTGATTACCAAACTTAAAGTAGAAATTAGAAAATACAAAATTTAATTAACTTTACTGAGAATCTTACAACTACTGACAAATCATTATAGCGGACGACTAAAATGTTGCTGAATTTTATTTTAATTTTAATAATCCTCTTCTCACCGAATCTCAAACCTCGACCAGAACTGACGAATAAAAATCGCAAATATTCAGACAACACCTTTCTAAAACCTTTATTCCACATTCTAATATCCTTAACCCAATTCGTCTTGAATATATTGAAGCAGAACTAAATATTCCACTCCAAATTACCCTTCCACCTAAAGCATTTCGTCCATAAGAAATATCCAGTATCATTCAGAGATTACCTAATCGCAAAGCTCCTGGATATGACCTAATATCATCCCACATCTTAAAACTTGTTCCTAGAAAAGCCATCCTATTCCTCACCTGCATATATAACGCCGTCCTCCATTCCACATATTTCCCAAACTCATGGAAATTATCTATAGTCAAAATGATCCCCGAACCCCATAAGCCAGTAGAATACCCATCCTCCTTCCGTCCTATTACCGATCATGGGCAAAATCCTCGAAAAACTCATTTTGAAACGCTAATACCCCATCCTTGATTCCAATCATATAATACCATATCACCAATTTGGATTCCGAACCTTTCATTCCACTATCCAGCAATGTCATCGTGTGGTGGACGTTGTCTCGTCTTTGCATGGAATTGGAGCATGGAATGTGTTGTCGATGAGTCTTTTTTAAGGGAGTCTTTTTCGATGTAGAACAGGCTTTTGATAAAATCTGGACCCGGGACTGTTTTACAAACTATAAATTCCTACCTCCTACATACTTTCTCATTATCCGTTCCTTTCTCACTGAAAGATTATTTAAAGTAAACCACAATGGTTCCTATTCATCCCTCTTCTTTCAGTCCCCTGGTGTTCCTCAGGGAAGTATCCTCGGTTCCATTCTCTACACAAGCTATACAGCTGACATCCCAACCAATACTAACACTTTCCTCATCACGTATGCCGATGACATGTGTGCTCACAGTTAATAATAATCCTTTAATTGCATCCCAAAATCTTCAATCCAATATCACAGCCCTCGAAGAATGGTGTCGTGCCCTACAGTATACTTCAATAATGTTGCCCTTACCCCTGTAGAACAGATTCGCTACCTTGGACTTCATCTGGACAAATGACATACCTGGAATCCTCACACAAGACTGAAAAGAAAGGAAACTACACGTCGATTTACAGCACCTACTAGACGGTCCAAACTTCCAATTCATTAAAAAAGACTGATTTACATGACAGTTATAAGGCCTATCTGGGCATACGGAGTTGAGCTTTGGGGCTCCACTAAACCTTTGAATTCCTCTCTTATCCAATCCTTACAATCCAAAATCCTAAATGCTCCTTACTTTGTCACAAATAAAATCATCCACCAAGACCTGAATGTTCCATTTGTAACCGATCTAGCCCGAACCAGATATCAGACCTTCCATTATAAACTCCCTAATCACTCAAACCCATTAGTTTCTAATCTTGCTTCCTCTTTTATTCCGGACAACCATCCTCCGAGCCGTCTGACAAGAAGATGGCCTGGAGACCCTATATTGTAAAAATATTTTTAGAGAGTTAGCAATGGGTAGTTTCTTTACATACTGTATCATATCATTATCATTATGTCATTCTGATCAGTTTGTTTGTTGTATTTTTTATACAGTTGTAAATATCAATAAATAAATAACTAAAAAAAAAATATTACCTAAATGTTTTAGAAGAAATCGTTGCCATGAATGTAACTCAAAATTTCAAACTTCGAGCGCTCCAAATTAAATTAAAACAGCAAAACTTGCCTATCCTAGTCGATATTGTAAAATATATTGTAAAAATATTTGTAGAGAGTAAGCAATGAGTAGTTTCTCTACATGCTTGTACCATGTCATTATGATATTCTTTTAAATTTACTTGATGCCTTTTATGTATCAATAAATAATGTTATCAATAAATAAATTAAAAAAAAAAAAGTTCAAAGTAAAGCTCTGCAGTTAATTTTATTCCAGAATTATAATTTTTTCTCATTCTGTTAAGAGTAGTTTTAAGGATATGGAGCTGAATCCTTAAAACTACCTATAACTAGAACATTATTTAAATTCGAGTGAATTATCTAAAATAAGATTCTTCATCTAATATGTCCTGATATGTTGTATTTCATGAAACAAATATTTTTTCAGAACATTTAGAAATCAACATTTACTTAATTTATTTTGGCAAATATCATAAAAACTACTACTCCTACAAACATAAACGTTAAAAACTACTTTATGCTACGGTAGATTGAAGTAGCTTTAATTGTAATGTACTGGTCTATATATGATATGTGCGTCTAATGGTTTCTGAGATTTAGTTTTTCATAAATCAAAAATCTTGTCCAAACAACTTGAAAAGAACATTTTGTGAATTTATTTTAGCAAATATGATGAAAACTACTTCTATTAAGATAAATGTCAGAAACTACCTAATTAAACTAGGATTAATTTGAGTACTAATAAACTTTTGTAGGTCTAATGATTTCTGAGATAATAAATTAAATTAAATCTGTACCGCTCTAACTGTACTAGATAACCCACCTAAGGTCAGAGATGCAGTACTAAGGAAGTACTGTTACTAGACTAACGGTTGGTTAAGGAGATGAGTTGGTCAGAATCACGCTCGACCACCAGATTTTTACCCAATTATAGTTACCAAGTTTATGAGGGTGGATGGATTCCTTAAACCACTGATTTTTATGAGATTTAGTGATTCCTAAATAAATTCACTCACTACTGATTTTTTGTTATTTTATTATGGAATGATACTTTTAAAAAAAGGGTATATTGGAAACCATTGACTGTAAACAGCTCCATTAGAGCTTATACTTTAGAAAATTTACTCTACTTTGAATGAATTCTATTAGGTTTTTTAGAGCTCGTAGATTTAAGGATATAAAACTCTGAATTATAGCTGAATTCCTCCTAACTGTTGTTGACAAACTCATCAATTTTGACTAGTTATACATAGTTTTTATTAGAATAATAAAAATAATCCCAAATAATTTTTTTTTTCTCTCGGACTGGTGAACTAAATCTTTTCTGCCTTCGATAGTGAAGTAGCAATAGACTATATGACTAGCTAAAATAATTTAATATGACTAAATAAAATACTAGATAAATAAATAAAAAATTGATTACATTTTATTTTTATTTGGCGACTACTTAAAAAACAGATGTTAATATTTTTATTACGCCTTTTAGTAGTAACTTATAGAATGTTATAATTATGAGAAATAGTTGACCGTGGATGATAAATGAGGAGAAGATGGTTGGGGGGTGCGGTCAATGAAAAACACAAATAAGTATGATTAACTTATTTTAATATGCCGACGTTTCGGCTAGAGTTTCTAGCCTTCTTCAGAGCTAAAAACAAAACAAGATAACAACCACAGTAAGTATAGAAAAATAAAAAAAATATATAAAAAGAAAGTATAAACAGAATAATTTTACAAAATAGAATTAATAAAATGAAGTGATGAGAGAAGCGGGAAATAAAATGTATACATAGGTAATTGAAAAATTTTCCTTTTCTTTTTATATTAATAATAACTAATATGTTCATACTTCTTTGCATTATATAACTTTATTTTTATTTCATTTCCTTAAGTAAGTTATTGTACCCGCTTTTTCAATTACCTATGTATACATTTTATTTCCCGCTTCTCTCATCACTTCATTTTATTAATTCTATTTTGTAAAATTATTCATTGTATGTGTAAAATTATTCTGTTTTTACTTTCTTTTTATATATATATTTTTTTTATTTTTCTATACTTACTGCGGTTGTTATCTTGTTTTGTTTTTAGCCCTGAAGAAGGCTAGAAACTCTAGCCGAAACGTCGGTACATTAAAATAAGTTAATCATACTTATTTGTGTTTTTCATTGACCGCACCCCCCAACCATCTTCTCCTCATATAGAATGTTATATTTATATTTACCTGTCCTGGACTTAGTTATCTTATAAGACGATTCGTTTATTTATTGTAGTTACTTGTTAACCATAGTTACAACATAATTATCATTACTCATCACATTAGTAAATAGTGTGCCCTCACGTACTCTACCTGTGGGTCAGTGCTGAGATCCCTTGATGAAGACATAAATAATGGAAGGACCTACGTAGTATCGACCAACGATATTGAAAATCCAACATGACTGATGATCCTCAGGATAATGTTTAGTGACGAGTGATTCATTCATCCGTTCCCCATTCGTCTATTAGTTCATTTCTATTCAGCTTTGACTGCAAGTCATCAAATATGGTTTTGTTTTGTTTTTTTATTTTATTTAATGTAATTACTCAAACTTAATATTTAAATAATACCGTGACGCATATGTGATTGGTTTCGTCTCAAATAATAATTTATCCCTGTTTTTTTTTTTTGTTATTGTAGAAATTCATTAGTCAAAGTATATCGGTGTTTAAAATAATATTAAGTACGTTTTCTGTCAGGAGTGATAAACGACCTGTGTTGTCCTTATCTGATATCCATATGCAATTGCATATTTTATTTAGATTACTTTATTTTAAGCATCTGTCTTAATATATTTATGAATCAGTGCATTTAAACGTGCAAATTTGTAATTCTCCCCCTTTGTCAAAACTGAAAATATTGTAATTTGGTCAAACACAATGTTTTTTATCTTTGAAAAGTTTGAAGAAATGTTAAAAATCTTTAGAAGGAGCTCTTGCTAATTGTGAATGAACAAATATATTTTAATATTTAGATACAGATTTTTCTTATTTTGATTAAAATAAGAAAATAAACTAACGTAGTATTGGAAATGAAATGAAAATATACTAAACCTAGTCTGTGAGGTGGGATAATCAATATTGTTGATAATAGTTTAACCGCAAATTACCAAAATATAATATGTGAAATTATAGACAAAAATATAGGTAATATAACATAATATATCGAAAGGTAATTAATAGCGTACATGTTTTCCCTTATTTAATTGTTTATTAAAGGTTAAATTGTATTAGACAAAGGGAGAATAGCCTGCAACCTAGTTAATGACTTATCATAATTTTTTTTATAAACTTTTAATGATAAGATTTTGATCAAAGTTGTAAATTAATAAATGTCTTTGAGAAAGGCAAGATTGGAGTTGAAGTAAATCAATAAAGAATGAGACTATATTTTATTTTAATTGATAAAACAAACTAGTCTCGAATAATAAATTAATATTAATATATATAATTAAATAGCATAGTGGGGATCCCTCAATACAAAACCTTTAAAAAAAGCAAAACAATCCATCGAAAATAATGTTCATTATTCAATCATATATGTATCTAAAAATTTATCAGTAACCTATATTTTAAACATTTGTTTCAGATATTTATTACTGTATTTTATACCATATACATTCCTAATAAATTAATTTGTTCTTAATATATACATAAACTACTCTTGAATTGGTTATACTTCGAAAAGGCTAGTCTGATTTGACCTAAAATTGAAGCTATCTGTTGAGGATTTGTGTGAAAATAGTTTGGAATCAATTATATCAACTTCTATACAGTACTTTCACTTACGTATTCGGAAAAATATTTTCCTTAATATGTATTTGAAAAATATATTTTTGAGAATAAAATTTACAAACGATGCTGATATTATTTTAGATATGATAGATTTTATTCTCATACGGCAAACAATAAAAATATAAATATTAATATAGGGAGCTAATTATATATCCAATAGCAATGATGAGTAAGTTATACCTACACTTTGTTCCGTCCCCTACCTAGTTCCGCTAGTGAAGGCAACTTAAATCACAATGAAGACAACTTAACATGGGCGTAGGCAGGATTTTGCCAATTGTGGGGGAGCAGACCTCAGATATATATAAATATGCGTTGGGCAAATGAAAGATATGTAATTCCGCATTCCAAGAAATACTCCAAGCATTTTATTTCTACTTTAATTAATTTTAAAATCAAGCATAAACTTAATTATTGTACATCAATGATAGCTGATGAAAAGTTCTGTTAAGAGTGCATCAGCCCTCTGGAATAGCTGGCAAAAATATTCACCACATCTTCGACGATGGTGGCCTTCTTTGATTTATTTTCAACGAAGATTCTGAGATTATTCAAATGGCAAACTGTAAGTTATATTAGGAAGAATGAAATCTAAAAAAGGTTCTTTTTTATTCGTTTCCTCCATTAACTTTAGAGATAAGTATATGAGAAATAATTGAGCTCATTGAATCTTACCTTTTTTTTATCGTAGAATCGTCACATATCCATCTTATCCCTTCAAAGGTTTGTTGTGATCTTGTGATCCGTGAAGACGTCAACTCAGAAATTTTACCTTCCTAATTATAGTATGTTTACAGAAAGAAATCGTCTGTCTAATACGTTCACTATGGGGGAGGGGGGTCCCAAAAATCTAGTAGGGAGCCAGGGAGCCTTCGCCCATGCAACTTAACAACTCATTCTCCATGGGGAAATATATAGATAGAGGGTATTTTTCGATAACACAATTTCGAAGAACTGTGTGTATATATATGTATATAAATTTGTTAAATATACATTTTTGTTCATTTATTTTTCGATTAACATTATGTAGGAAAAAAACACATCCTGTCCCTCCTCCTCCAATAAGGTTCCCCCTTCAGTAGAGTTGATCAGATCTTTCTCTCTAAGATTTTATCTATTTTCTGAGGCCAGCAACTGAGATACAAACCTCATTCAAACCCAAGTTAGGAACAATTTAATGTATTAGACAAATTATAAAATCATTTGACAAATACTAAAATTTAGATAAACCAACAATTGATTTACTTTTTAAAATTCCTTTAAATTATGTAATAAGAAGTAATAAAAAATGGATAAATTTAATCAGTGGAAGATTTGATAATAAACTGAAGAAGAAATATTTTCTCAAGTTGAAAAAAAAAATCGTAAGTAATAGTAGTAATATACGGCTTTTACATGTAAATATTTTAGGAAATCTTGATCTGTTAAGAAAACTATTGAACAAGGTCTCAAGAATGTTTTATATAATTTGAGCTCAAAATAGTTTGTAGGTATGTAATCATTTTTTCAGCTAACGGTTCAACCTAGTAACCAACTCGGAAATTTATTTTGTTAGGTGTGAACCCTAGAATGTTTTGTAACTGTCAAGGGGAGACAAAAGACGTGGGGTCCAAGGGTTCTTGACAATGTGCCTTAGGAGCTGAAAAAAATATATTTTATATAATTTTAAATTATATAAAATTTATGCTACCTTTGCTCTACATATATTTGATGGTAATTATATACCAATCGATTTGTTGTTTTGTTTTTTGTAGATTAAAAACAAAAGATTATTGATCGTGTTGAAATGTATAAAAAATTACAAAAAACAAAAAAAGCCGCTTCCAGTTAGAAAAAAATTTGTTTGGAAAAAATCGAGTCAGATTCGTTCTTAGTGCCTTTTGAAACCCTTCTATACCAATTTTCATATAATTTTTTTTTAAGGATATTTTTTCCATAAAAAAATTCTTTTTTATTTTTCTATTGCTATCAAAATGGTATTTAAGAGTTATTTGATACGTGAAAAACGAATATCAACTTTATTTCTCAATAGAAAAAACTATACTACTATGCAAGGTCTGTGGGGCTAAACTATTGTAATTCAGTGCCCTTATTTTGGCATGTAGGGATAATAATGTACCATTCGATATGTTTTTGGATTTAGAATTACAACAAAATTTCACCAATTGTATCAATTAAGTTTAAATGTATAAAAAATCACAAAAATCGCTTCCTATACAGCAGGTCGAAATTTTTTTCATAAAGATAAAGAAAATCAGATTCGTTTTTAGCTTCCTCAAAAACCCTGAAAAATTAATTTTCATATAGTACTAAAAATATTTTATCCCCATCAAATCGTGTCAGTTGGCAGAAACTTGTGAGATACCGGTAGACTATTCTACACTTGAAAACAAATCGAATCGGTATATTATTAGTATTATTTCATATTAGAAAAATAATTGGTTATACCTAAAAGTGTTTTTTTTTTTACTGTAGAGCCTTCGATTTTTTTGTCTAAAATTACAAAAATTGCACAAATTTGTTTGCCTTACTTTACTAGAATCGACTTTTTGTAATTTTTTACATACTAAAACTCATTTAATACAATCATATTTTGTTCTTATCATAACCAAAATAAAAATAAAATAAATATATTGGCATACAGTAACCATTAAGTACATGTAAAGAAAAGGCATACAAAGCATACGATAATATAAAAAAATTAAATATTGTGTTGTTTTTTTCACGGCTTCTAGTTGCAGTGTCAAAAAATTTCGGTCACATTTTTCGATCTAATATCACCAAAAAAAGTTTCATTGAAATCAGTGATCCCATGTGAAATTAATTTAAATTAGTTGATTTAAAAGTAGAGAAGTTTGTGAAAGTATATAAATGTTATATAGTATGTAAACGCACAAAATATTTTGTCCTACTGGCGCAAAATAAATATTTATTCAAAATAAATAAATCGTACATAAAAGTATGAAACTACTTAAAAGTTATATCTTCTACTTTTTCATTCATTCAAGTTGTAATTAGGTGTGAAACTACGTAATAGTTAAATCCCTGCTTTCTGATAAAACAAAAAATAAATACAAGGTGTAGATAGTTGACCTTTGGTTAATAAATGGAATAGATGGTCTGGAGTCTGGGTTTTAAAAAAAAATTTTAGGAAAGAGTTTAGCCAGAATCTCTGCCGAAAGCTCCCGATGAAGACCGAAACGTCAGTGCGAATAATTTTTTTTTTTTTGCTGACCGGACCCCCGGCCATCTTCTCCACTTAAAAAATAAATACATGTAAAAGTATAAGAAATTGGAAATTGGTTTTGGAACCCCGCTCGCTGGGAAGATGGCGTCCGAGGATCTTTTACGTGGTTTATATACAGGGAATAGGACCTCATAAAGGAAGAAAACTCGTTCAAATGAAAAGGATGTGTTGGATCTGAACGAACCGTCTCAGGAGGAGAAGAAAGTAGGTAGGAAGGAGCATTAAAAATTACTTTAATCGAAATATTTGAACTTTTAACTTCTGTCGTCTAAGTAGTGTTATAAAAAGTGATGGACACAACTTTCGCTTACCTGGAATGAAATTTATTTTTAACAATAAATTTCTATTTTTCTGTTTTTGTAAACATTCGTTTTTTAGGGTTTCTCGAGGTGCGAATGACGAATAACGACAATATTCGTGACAAGATTACAGCTTCGATTTTTCAGTCTCTAAATTTCTGTCTGTTCTTCCATTTTTCTTGTTAAGTTGATTATCGAATTTTTTCATAGTTCAAATAAACAAAATTAAAGGTAATTTAGGGAGATTTCTTGAGAATTATAGGAGAAGGCCTAGATAACATAACAGGTCATTTAGTATTCTAGTGAGTTGATTTTATCGACATTTTTACTGTCACATTCCAGGGATATAATTTTATTGTCTTAAATATATAATTTCAGATAAGTACGACTTTTCGTTTTTGAGCTAGGCAGCTCTCAGCCACAGACCATTTAATTCGAATTCAAAACTTGAAGAATGGTGCCAAAACTGGAGGATTAAAATAAATTCCAATAAATCCCACCAAATCACATTTACCCTTCGACGTACACCCATGACCTCTTCCCCTACAATATCCTTTAATAATACTCCACTTATTCCTGTCGAACAGATTCGTTACTTAGGACACCATCTCGACAAACGGCTGACATCGAGTCCTCATACAAGACTAAAAAGACAAGAAACTGCTCGTAGATTCCGACTATTGCAACATTTACTAGACAAAGGGTCTAAATTGCCAATCCATTACAAAAGACTGATATACATGACTATTATAAGGCCTATCTGGACATACGGAGTTGAGCTTTGGGGCTCCACTAAACCATCAAATTCCTTCAGAATCTAATTTTTACAGTCCAAAATCCTTCGTAAAATCCTCAATGCTCCTTACTTTGTCACAAATCAAGTCATCCATCAGGACCTCAATGTTCCATATGTTGCCGATTTGGCCAGAACCAGATACCGTTCCTGCCATAATAAACTTCTCAACCACCCAAATCCACTTGTTTCTAGTCTGGCTTCTCCTTCATTACATAATAATCCTCCTAGGCGTCTGAAAAGAAGATGGCCTCGAGATCTTCTCCTCTAGAAATGTTATTGGAGTTCTATCAGTGGGTAGATTCTCCACATGTTTTTATCATGTCACTATGTCACCTACAGCGAATTTACTTGTTGTATATATGTGTATACAGTTGTAAATAACAATAAATAAATTATTAAAAAAAACTTTGCAGGATCGTAATAATTCTCCCTAAATATATATTTAGAAAAGAAAAATACGACTTCCTTGGCTAAGAAAGCAAAAGTTACAGTTTTAAGTTAATTAAATGAGGTAGTAGTTTTTTATGTTGCGATGTTTCGCTATAAGCTGTGTAAGTAATGGAATCAAAGCTGAATTGTGCCCTCACCCTTGAAACTTCGATTAAATAGTTGTTTCTTGATGGGCTGACCGTACCATATCCCTTTCATCTTCCAGTAAACTGAACTGTTAACGATCCACACTATGGACAGATAGAAGATGTTAGTAGGAGGGTGTTAGCTATATCTATGGCCTATATCTGATATGACGGCGGCCCTGGCAAAGGCTGTTTGTTGCTTCGGCCCGACAGTTTACGGCGTGTAAAGCACACGAATAGTTTACGATCGGTTTGATGGTTTCCTGTAAGGTCATTATTACCAGGGATCGAGAGGGCTAGCAAGTTTGGAGGAGGGCTGTCGATAGATTCCGATTGGCATGGTATAAACTATCCGTAATTTTCATTGATGAAAAAATAAGAATATAGTGTCAATAATTCTTTAGAATAACACACTTGACTTATACGAAAATAAAGTATTAGTAGCAGTTGTCAGGTATGGTAAATAAGACATCGGCAAACATTTTATAAAAAAAAAGCTTTTGTACGTCCTAAAAATTTAAAAGGCATATTTTAAAATTGTTTTTCTTAAGAAACTCACTTTTAATCAACTTAAAATAATTTGACAAATTTAATAGTTGTTTTAAAACGACTTTAGATTGATTAAGAGTGTTTTCTTAAGAAATCTTTATTTGTTCATTTGAAAAAAATAATTTCTATTATCTGGTTTTAGCCATCGATAGTGACTACAGTCGGAAAGTATTGATAGTGCCTATAAATATATTGATAGTGATTATAAAACTCCTTAAAAAATTAAAAGGCAGATTTTTTCTCAAAAACTCACTTTTGATCAACTTAAATAATTTGATATAATTGATGATTATTTTAAAACAATTGAGATTAAGAGTGTTTTCTTAAGAAATTTTCATTAGTTAATTTAAAAAAAAAATTAATTTCTACTATCGGAAAATTATTGATGGTATAGATTTAACTATCGATAGTAACTACAGTCGGAAAGTATCGATAGTGCCTTGCCTAGAGAGGAGTTCAGGCGAGGAGGCTCTGACAAAAAACTTGCACGCCTCATTGCCGCAACTTGACATCTGCGTCCTCTCCAACTAAAATAACAGACAAATTACAATGGGCGGTCCTTTTGAGTTTAGCTTTTACCACAGGATAGCGGATCTATCTCTCACGGGGAGATAGCTTAATTAGTTTTTAAAAATATTGGTCGTATTACAAAACGAACCAATTTCTTTAACTTGCTGTAATTTAAAACCTAATTACTATAATTAAATCGTTATAATAAACTTTAAAACCTTATAAATAAATTTATATTTACATTATCTAATATTAATCGGCCAAAATTCTTTTCACTGTCTTAGTGATGATGTAATCAAAAAATACCATAGGAAAAGTTGCAGGTTTACATCTGTGGTTCACTTCTTGATATTTGATTTTTAACTTACACCCAGTAGGTGCAGCGAAACCTTGAGATTTGCATATGCTACCTACTTTTTAATAATTCATAAATAATTGAAATGTTATGTAAGACGCTCTAAAATGCATTTTAATATCTTCAAAATGGAAGGATTTACTCTATGTTACAATCTCAAATTTTCAACCTTTTTATTATTTTTCAGGCACCTCATACACTGTATGTGTGTAATCTAGGAGACATGATTTATCATTTTTATGTATTCTTTATACCATTTGAAGTCCGTAAGCGTAATGTTTTTCTAGAAAGATGGAAAGAATTACTTTCTGAAATGATTTTTCCGCAAGTATGAAAGAGAAATTGCATGAATATAAAATATTCCTCAATTAAACAATCGCAATACTTTCTCATATTCCAGTGGGTCCAAAACTTCGCAGTTTTTTCGTAGTGTAGTGTTCGTCAAGATTTGTGAGGTCTTCCATATTTTTACAATAACATTAATATGTTCCTAATAGAAAAATAGTCCGGGTGGTAGACGATAAAGGTATCAAAATAGTAAAAGAAAACTATTTATTGTTATCCAAAGGGACAGTTGTTATCTCTTTTTCAATATAACAACCCTGACGAAGCTCTGCAAAGTGGGGTGAAACATTGGTTAACAATAAATAGTTTTATTTTACTATTATTTATTTACTATTACTATTATTTATTTTACCACAATCTACTTCATACGATCAACTACCTTCTTCCAATATTAATATCTTACGTTATCCTGTGGGTTTAAATCATCCAATTTTGAAGATATCGAATCGAGGGGTTTTCTTGACATTTAAATGATTATAAGTGTGAGAATTGATAATTAATAGTAGGCGTTATCTAAAAATCCAACGTTTTCGATGCACGTCAGCCACGCGTATTGCGTCAAAGTATAAAAATATATTTGTTTAAACTTTCATGATTGACGAAAGTATTAAGTAGACCTAAAACGTTTTCGTATGACGATATTTTTTTTTTATGTGTAATGTTTTAGTTATTGTAGATGCGTGTTGTAAAAATTATTTCATCCTAAGAAATTGGTTTATATTTTGTAGGATACTAAGTAAGTTTTACTTTAGATTTGAGGTTCTTACTAGAACCGCTCTACCTCCTAAGAAAAACCGAGAAGTTATTTAAACGCGGGCTCCGTTGTAGAAAACCGATAAAAATGACTGACCTCTTGCTATCAACCGATTAGGTAGATATAGTTTCTACGATATCAATCTTTACTATTAAAATTTTATATTTTTTAAATTTAATCTTTTCTTTGAATTCCGAACCCTACATTCATATTAAATATCTTTAAAGTCTATTATTATCTTTCCTTTGTATATGCTAGAGATTAGTAGGATTTATACTTCGCTAACATTTCATAACAAGAAACATTTCTACCGTTTATCTCTCACCAATCATCACGGGAGGTTTCCTTGTTGAAGTAAACGTACAATAACAATAACAAAATAAGAAAACAAAGCGACGATCCGTTATCGCGACACATACCACAAACTGCCCAAGAATGGAATCCGCGATTGTGGGAAGTAGCCTGAGCCGTTGGGAACTGTTTGCCGAGAGTAAACAATGTTCTGTTTGCGAGTGTAGTTAACTCGAGGAGATGTTTGAGGACGGTAGCTTCGCGTAGGGCTCCTAATTGTTATATCTTATAATTAGTAGTTTTTTTTTTTCTGAAAGTCTTAAATACTACCGAATACAACAACTAGAGATTTGCATTCCTCAGCCAGCATTGTAAATGCTACAATGTTGTTCCAGGTCGTAAATCCTTCAGCTGTTATCATCATACTAAGATCTAACCATGGGACAAGAATCTTTCTCTTTGCTAATATCATATGGCTGATTTACATTCCAGAGAGTTGTATTGCATTTTTCTTTTTTTTATTTAATATTTACAATATTAATAATGCTTATAGTATTAGTTTTGTTATTCTCTTATTTTTCAAGAACTTTGTATGGCTATATCAATTATACCATATACCAAAGACCGTTGCACCAATGGGATAGTCATACCTTTTGTTTTTTTGTTTACCTCCTCTCTAATAATTTCTGACGAGGAGGGTTATCTACAGATTTCACCCTATTCCAACCATGGTGGGAGGGTTAAGTTTTCATTCTGTGGGACCGCAACGAAATAAACGTTGACCCCTCCTCCCCCATGACCCGATTCAAATCAGCGCCGCAGCAGTTTCGAGGTTGCTAAGGCGACTCCTCAACCCCCTCAGCTACAATAGACAAAAGGTTACAAGAGTTTCTATTTATAAAAAATTAGTGTTTCTTTATTATTAATCGTGGATACACAAGTATACCCTCAGCTGATTAGATATTTCATGTGCCAAATCCATCATTTTATGAGTAAAAACAATCATTTTCGTTTATTTTAAGAACTAAGTAAAATTTTGTTAGCTGTACCCTTTCCTTCCAAGTTGTTTGGTTGTTCACTCCAGCTTGTATATTGGGGGAGTGATGTGCTTTCCCCGCCTTTCACTCTGCCATTTCTGGCATACAGCACATAGCAGTTGAAATCATACTTTTATTGTTAAGAAAAAAAAAACCTAAATTATTTTATATATTCTTGTTTGAGAGTGGTTTAGTTTATGCTTTATTTAAAACAAATATGATCCTTTTTTTCTCTCAACTTTTTTCTTTATAACTTTTCCAACGTTTCGACCCTCAGGCCATTCTCAAGGATACCTTCATATTGATGTAATTTCCTTTTTAAAATCTTAAAAATGCAGGCTAATTGCTTTTGTCCCATATAACCTTTTCTAAATAATTTTTTCCTAGATTTAAACCTTTTATAAAACACTTTCCTTCCTTCCTTCATTCGCATTTGCACTTTAATTAAAGTGCAATTAAATTAAAAATTATCTAGAAAAGGTTATATGGGACAAAGGCTATTAGCCTACATTTTTATGATTTGAAAAAGGAAATGACATCAATAGTATACTTCAGAATGGCCTGAGGGTCGAAACGTTGGAAAAGTTATAAAGAATAAAGTTGAGAGAAAAAAAAAGGATCAAATTTGATTTGAATAAAGAATAAAAAAAAACCTTGTCAAATTCGATCTGCGAGCAACAGAAAAATAGATTTGACACCACCTTAGTCATAATTAAATTTTCTTCAATATGCAAAGTTCTAAATTTATTTTACACTATATTACTATTACAACTATACTATTAATCAAAACTTCATTTACTTTATTTAAACATATTTACTATTAATAAAAACTAAATGTGAAATTATGAATTAAATTATTTTATCTTTAAATGGTTGTAGTGACCATACGCAAGAACAAATGTTTCTTCAGATTTACGAAACTTGCACTAATCCTTTTTAATGTTTCCTTCAAGCCACCATTAATTTCTGCCGAAAGGAAAGAAAAACTTATTTAAACATGAGAATCATCGAAATAACAAAGTATTTCAACTTACAAACTAAATTGTGTTCACGCAGTTGAAATTTGTTTTCATATTTCGTCAGGAGCATTGAACTTTTTTTCTTTCGACAGAAATTGCTTAAACTTTTAATACAATAAAATTCATCCATAAAACTTTAATGTAAGTTATTTAAATAACGCAATTGTAAAATATTAATTGCCAAATAAAAATATTGGCAGAGTAGAAATATCAGTTTCGGAAAAGTGTTTAGATGAAAGACAGGAAATAAAGGTTATCTAATGTTATCTCCTTGAGGCCATGAGTTTTTTTTTCTTCATTCCCTATGCGTACGATTTTTTTTTTCCAATATGTCAGAATACTATTAAATTTAAAAATCAAATGTAATTAGCGTTAATGAGTGTCAGCATTTAATCTTATTTCAGCACTCATGAAAATTAGGATGAGGATTAAATAGGAAAGTGAGAAAGTAGAAGAACCAGTCGTATATATTATATTACACAATATACATCTATGTATGTATTACGTGTGTATATATGTATATAATAAAATAATATGTAGGGGTTTGTACTTTCCATATTCTCCTTTAATTAAAATCGACCTACGTTTCGGAGTACTCCTCTTTCTGCAGGGTTCTGCTACAAATTTTTTTTTTTAATATGGGGGGAGCTAGGTAGTCCCTGTGTCCTATTTATATAATGTTATTTCGTCAAATTCATAAGTTCCAAAAAGCAATGAAGTTTAGTTAAATATAAGGGGAGCATATAATATAATATATAATATAATAATTAAATATTTGTATTAGATAAGTTGAACCTTTGACGTAGAATTATGGTTTATTATAAGAATATATGTAAAATTCAATAATTTACAATTATAATAACAAATAGTTTGTAATTTTTTTTTATCAATGTTCTTATATGATTCATTTTATATTTATATACTTATGAAGTACTCATAATTACCAGATTGAAATCGATACGTAAAAATATTTAAGAGAACCACCCAGGATATAGCTCTTAAAATATTTTTTTTTTCTCGATATGCGGCTTCAAATAAAAAATAATCCCGGACCCACTCGAACGCCTGCTCACACTCAACATGGATTAACTTCAGGCCTGCTCAGCCTACCACCATTTTTTCAGAATTTTTTTCGATGACTCGCACTTAAACATTAACCACAACTCGTGTGGTCCGAATTGGTTTGCTCTGTCTGTGGAACAATAATATTTATTATTTGAGATTTCCATGATAGTTTATTTACAATACACAATATTATAGACCTCCTAGAATGTAAAGTGCAATTAGCTGGTTTTCCTTTCATCACAAAGGAAGGTAGGGAAGATCTGTAGTGAAATCTAATAGTCCAATAGCCCGTTGAAGATGGGGAGAAGAGAGGAAAGTAGTTATTTCACCCCGATATTTGATTAGTTTAATGTAAACTATATTTAGTTAAGAGTTAAAATTGAAGACTTTACCAACCATAGTAGGGAAATAAAAAAAAATTACTGTTTAAAAACGTTACAAAAATTTAATTTCTCATTCGGGGCTCCGAATATCTTTAATAAAAGTAGAGTAAATTTAGAGCTGTTTATCTTCAATAGTTCACGAGACACAGTTTTTGCAAGAAGCAACCTTTTTTTTTTTTTTTTTTCTTCTTAAATAACGAAAAATCAATATTTTGTGAATTTATTTTGACTTCATAGAGTGTAAATGTGACTACAGACTATATTATTTTATCATTGTTATTTTATTTATTTATTTTTCATGCAGATAGTTTGATTATGTTCAGTTTATTTATTCTTCTGTTTGTATATATTTCAAGAGATTTTTTTCTTTTATTCATTTATTTAATTTATTTTATTTTATTTTAGTATGTATGAGATCATTCATCACTATTACCTATTGCCCACAACTGTGTGGCAGATTGTAATATCTATCAATAAATAAAAAGTATTATTAAAAAAAAAAATTGACACCTATGTTGGTAACTACTGTTACTACCAACGATGTGCAGATGTCTACTAGTTCACAATCGAGGTTTTTTCCATGATATTCACCAAAATATTGATAACGCAAAATGTTGATTTCTTCTTTTCACTAATAATAAAAACTACATTTCAAGAACTATTAGGCGTGCAGATGCTTATGTAGTCGATGACGTTTATCTTCTTAGGAGCAGCAGTTTTCGCCAAACGTAATTCTCAAAATATTGATTTTTCGTATATTATCTTTAATCTATGCATCTTATTCTGTAATATATATCTTTAAAAGTGAGCGATAATGTTAGGATTTTTTAGACCTTTTTTTATTTTTATTTTTTTATTTATTTACTCTGACATTTACAACTGTATATAATATACAACAAGTAAATTTGAAGTAAGATCATAATGATATGATACAGCATGTAGAGAAACTACCCATTGGTAGCACTCTAATTTCTAGAATTAAATAAACTTGAAGGGACATGCACTTACTAATACTTCAATATTTACTTTATAATTTACTATATACCTTGTATAGTCGAGGTAAATAAACGATAAACGAAAGAAAACTGGTGGCTGGAAATGTCAGGCTGTTTTCAGGAAGTGGCAGTGAAGCCGACAAAGAAACAGGACCCGATAGCCGAGATCGAAAAATGAGCCCCAAAGGGAAAAAGAGGAAGAAGAGAGAGAGAGAGGAGGAGGAGTCCCCTCTAAAGCCCAACCCAGAAGTTGAAAGCCCCGTCCAGAGGTCAGA
>NW_027111449.1:1033238-1055435 GCF_000696795.3 Halyomorpha halys
AAAAACCTTTTTATATTTTTTATTCCCCCTTACCATTAGGGGGCAGCGGTAGCAGCGTGGTAACGCGCCAGTCTACCAACCCACAGGTTGTGAGATCGTATCCCCGGTCCCACCCGGGCTTTTTCCAAGCACAAAATAATGTAAAACTCACTGACAACCTCTCCCGGGGCATTTGTATGGCCCGTTAGCCAATGGGTGGCACTTACAAAACAAGCGTGGAGTGACGAACCCACACTGCGAAAAAACTGTATTTATTAATACATCGTGCGAGGACTTAGGCCTCCATGGTCTGTTGCCCATAAAATAATAATAAATACCATTAGAGTTATAAGTTTTGACTTTCCTCTGTATAGTTTTCATTAAAGTAATAAACAATTAATTTTTTCTCCTCTTGGGCTTTTGGACTAAATGTCATAACATCGAATTCTGTTAATCCTGTTTATATGAAATTTTCCCAGTATTAATTTAATCAAATTCCAAATATGGCAAATGTATTTTTCTGGGCTAGCTTATTTTTCGAAATGGTTTCTTTTTAGATTTTTTTTGCTATAAAAAATTTGAAATGATTTGTCTCATTTGTTGTCTAGGACTCATCTAATTGTCTATTGTGAAATATTAGTCACACTATTATTATTTTTAGTGAACTTAGTTTTACTGTAACCACTAATTATACTATTACATATATTTTAGGAACTCCTCGGAGAAGAAGAAGGCCCACGTGAAGAGGCCGATGAACGCCTTCATGGTGTGGGCCCAGGCTGCCAGGAGACGCCTCTCCGACCAGTATCCTACCCTCCACAATGCCGAGCTTAGCAAGACTCTCGGCCAGCTATGGAAGTAAGATTTGTTAACACTATATGATCATGATTCTGATTAAAAATGATGCAACAGTTTAACTAAAATAATTGCTATATGTAAGAAATACAAAGTGTCATAAACTTTTCTGACGATAAATCAATTGAGAAACTATTCAGAGTGGTAATTGACATCTCTCTTGTTTTCTTTGAGAGTTTAGACTTTGCTACCTCTTCTCCAGCGCACTTAACCTGCAATTTCCAATCGAAAGAGATATTTCCAATAAAGGATTTTCATAGAAAGTTTATTTTAAAATGAGTTTTTATCTGTTATTTCTCCAATGCGTTCTAAAGGCGTAAATCGCAGAGAACTGCAAACATTTTTTTACGGATTTTAATAATTGTTTCTTCAAATAAGTTAGTGCATAAACATTGATATCGTCCATCTAACGTTTACTACATTTGCTGGATTACTTCAGTGTTCCTTGTGGTTATGTTCATGCATTTCCCTTTGAGAGCACCAGATAGAGATTTAAATTATGGTTGACAGTACTCTGGAGCAACTACTATCTGAACTATTTCCAGAACCGAGAACTTCAGGACGCCAGTCCATGCCAAACGGTAATTGAATGACCATTAGTTGTATAGGATTACTTATTAGTTACAAAATAACTAAGTTCGTACTATATTATGAATAATAGTAATAATAAAGGCTTAGTGAACCCGAAGGTTCGATGCCGACACCTCCAATCGTTATCTACATAAATCTGTCCACCGATGCCCTTCCAAACCCAAATCTACTGAATCAGTTTTAACGCAGTCCTCCCATCTACGTTCCGGTCTACTCCTCGGACGTTACCCGGAAGTTTACGTAATAGGTTATTTTCAAGAACCTTAAGGCGCTGTCCTTTCCGTAGTGTAAGAGCCCACGTTTCGCATCCTTAAAATTTAGAAATTGAAAAATAAAAAAATTTCCTGCCTTTAACCTGGTTTTTATTTCCTCATCGATTCCGTTTTTTCCAGTTACCGTAGAACCTAAATACTTGAACCTATCCAACGAATTAAAAAAATATTTAAGAATATATTATTCAAAATTATATCATATCAATTAATACAACGATAATTCTAGCTATATAAATATAATATAAACATAAAAAAATTTATATTCAAAGTTCGGCATAATCTGATTTACAGATGTAACATTTTTTACATTTTATAAATAAAATTTTACCTAATTAATTAATGAAATTCGTGGTTAAGAGTTATCAAGAATATTACTAAAACAATTAATTATAAAATCTTGACATTATATACCCTCAATGAGGAGCCTATAACCAGAATTTCCATTAGTGAATCACTCATTCATAACTCTTTATCAATGGTGCTGATAACAAAAGCTTTATTGATGTTTTTTTTGTTTCAATTGCTGAATTGTGCTGGCTCCGATTCATAAAATCCTCAGAGGACATCGACTTCTTATAATAACAACTCTGTTGTGTTTTTGATTATAACGATAAAAAAATAAAAGAACTTTCATTTCTCTGATGGATATTAAATTTTCATTTAGGCATAGCGTTATGGTCTCTCCCTTGATTATTTTATGTACATTAATGTTGTTTGTACCTGAATTTTATTATTTTAATTCTTTAGAAACTCTTCCTTGTTATATAGGTGCTTCCTCTACTACATTTATGTTATTACGTTAGTTTCAGTTATGCACAATATTCTGTTTTCTATTTAATTTGTTTATTTAAATTTCCAAAAATACCAATCCTGCTGAAAATAGTTCATAATTATCATTCTGAAGCCTACAATTAAAATTTTATACTTATTAGTCATCATTTATCAAATACTAAGTTAGGATGTAAATAAATGGGAACCAGAAGATTCATAAAAATTAAAGATAATGATATCGACTAAATAGCATTTTTTAACTCAATTTTTTGGATACATTTGTTCTACCTGCCCAATTATACGAATTCAAATGGTTTGAAACATTTGAAAAGATCTTTTGGTGTTAGACTGTTTATTGATGCAGGCTTTATAAGAGCAAGCTATGACCTAAAGAAACGTAACAGTAACCATATACGTATTAAAACGTTTCCGTGGGTACTTGTTGTCTTGGCAGTAATCTTCATACCCTAGGAAGATCATGCAATGCTCAAATGTTTCAATAGGTTTGTTCCAAGACGATACGAAACTGCTTACAGGTACAGGTTTTGAAACGGTACTACTCATGTTTTGGATCTCGTTGGAACAGAACAAACAAGTTTGAAATTATTGTTTGAAAACGTAAAACTAAATTTCAGTCAAGACAAATTTATTGTTATTTTGGCCTTTTTCCTTAAAAATGTCTGAAAGTACTGTAACTGAACAACATTTTATATTATATTATTTTAAAGTTTATTTTGTATTTTAGGAGGTTAACAATTTCCTTGTGGGAGTGGTAAGGCAATGGACTACTAACTCCAAGGACCCGGGTTCGAATCCGGCTATGGCAAATAATTATTTTTTACCTGTAGCTGTTGAGTTGGGTGCCCTCCGGGGTCCACCCAGTCTCAAGTGGATAATTGGCTAAAAATCTGGCGGTCCAGCGTTATTCTGACCAAATCACCTCCTCGCACAACCGTTTAACTAGTAACAGTACTTCCTTACAAAGTACTGTACCCCTGACTCTTTAATATGCTTTAGTTTACATTAGTTTATTTTTTTAATTAAAATAAAATTAGCTCTGTACATTTTAAGAGGAAATGGCATTGGTCGATTTTTCTTGTTGTCTTTCAATTTACAAATAGCCCCGAAAATCCTTGTCGAAAGAAGAAAAGAAAAAATGGGAGCAATAGGTGAAAAATAAAAGATATAAAAAATCAAGAATTACCCAAAACTTGCCACTCGTCTGGATGCTCAAAAATGTTGATTGAACTTGTACCAAGAAGGTAAGAGTCCTGTTTAAGATCTTATTAGGGACATTAGCCTCATAAGGAAATCATAAAACAAACCAGAAGAATAACTCTTTTTATAATGCAAAAAAATGTTCCTAGATGACATAAATATATTTTTTCATTTTCCATTTTCGCCTATATAGACCTATTTACTGGCTCTCATTTCACCATGTATTTATTTAAAAAATAAAAAATAAACTTTAAATGCATTAGTGGTAAGAAAAATAATTTTAAATATGATAAAAATCCAATTAAACATAAAAACAAATTTAAAATAAAAAGTTTTATTTACTTAAAAAATAAAAAATAAACTTTAGATGCATTAGTGGTAAGAAAAATAAGTTTAAATATGATAAAAATGCAATTAAACATAAAAACAAATTTAAAATAAAAAGTTTTTATATACAATTTTCTTTTTTACTATATTATAATTTTCGAGAGTATAATAAATATTTTAACGAAATGGAGATGTAAAAAAAAAATCGGTTATTTACGGTTTCCTTTTATAATTTATACTGTTTATGTTCGAAAATATTTGTTAATTCATCATATTTATGTTGTATTCTGAGATATGTTGACGTGATTCTAATCAGTAAATTTTCGTGTCTCTCTCGCTCTCTTTTTTTCTTTTTAATTAATGTAATGCATGTTTACCATAGACTCTGAAATTCATCTGGTGGGAATTCTCCGGTTCCTGGCCTCCCTTTGGAATCGTCAAATTAAACTGTTATAGATAAGGACGTGGGAACATCTTTATCAATAGGGGCTGTTAGAACTGCAGGTGTTAGTCCCTATCTCAATCCTATACCTTTTGATTGATTAGAAAAAAATAAATAAAAAGAAAACTCTGAATAGATATGATAATTAGGGATACCATGGAACATCTTTTTTCTAGTTCAACTCTAGATGTACATATACTACCTTTATTTAAGAACGGAGGTGTACAATGCAAACCTTAGATCCAGGGTGTAAATTTCATTTCTACCACATTCCCGGTAAACGAGAATGTTATTGACATAATATTATATAATTACTTTCTTTCTTTAATTTATATTTTATACTACAATGTGTTAACAGTTATTGCTAAATAATTGCCAGCAAGAAGGAAAGTAAATAGGATTGGGAACAGACTAAAATAGAATGGGATCCTTTTGTAAAAAATTATTATATTTTATCGGAATGTTGATAGTAAGGTATATAAATTAAGAATTTAAATTTAAAACAATTTTATATTTTGTAAAATAAATTAAAAGATTTTGTCATATTTTCAGCTGGATATATCTTACATATTCATTATTCACCTGTTTTGTAAACTACGACGAGAAAGCTAAACGTAGAACCGTTTTATTTTACTTACTATTGTCTCATGAACTCGACAGTAAATAAACAAAACTGATGTTTACATTTGTAAGGTTAACCACCGGGGAAGTGAAATATTAGTGGACTAAACAGTGATTGGGATAGTCCTTGTGGGATGCCTTCACTTCAACTATAGATCACTAAAGCACTTCGTCACTATGACGGCTGCAGCTTCAATTAACCAAGGAGGCGCCCTGCCGGGTTCAAAGGTCCGATATACCGACGGCTGGGGCAACAGCAACAATAACAATAAAGGCTGGGCTTTGGCTCTTCTCTTCGATTGGATCTTAGTATAATAAGGCATTTAATGTAAATAATAAAATTTATTACTAAACAGAAGTTCTGACAGGCCTTTCAAAGGCCAGTAAAATCAGAACGAAAAAAAAAATCCTTTAAAAAAAATCAGATAAAGTTGGAAATAGTTTTAATTGATGTATTTTGCATCTAATTAGAAGGAACTATTTTTGCCCCGATTTTCTCGGTGATCTTTAACCGGTATTCTCCTAATACATCGTAATTTTCTTACTTTTTTACTGTATTTAATATCACTAAAAAACTAAAAACCTGGTTATGATTGTTAAAAATTAAATGATTGTTTTATAAAATTTAGATCATTAAATTCATAAGATAATTACCAGATCACCTCCATATTGGATAAAATATTGACAATTGACAATCTTCACTTTTTTTTTGTGAGTTCCTTAAACACCCCAACCTCGAGACTAAAACCTAACTTATGTCCACCAATGGTTTCTATTTTTCGATACGTGCGGATTATCGATATAATTTTACCCAGATTGGGAATTGATAGGCTTGTCTCCCAATCAGTGAACTGTGCAATGTGAATGGTATTTAAAAGGCAAGAGACATATATTTACTTATACCTGGTATATATATTTACTCATAATTCAAAAGGTTTGCCCGAACAACTAGATACCAACATTTTGTAAATTTATTTCAGCAAACATCATGAAAACTACAAATGCTACGACAGTACATATAATCCAATTGATATTATATTTAACTAGCTTCAATTTGAGTGCTGATGGATATCTGTACGTCTAATAGTTTTTGAAATATAGTTTTTCATTAACCAAAAGTTTTGTATACATGAGATTATTGTGTAGTTTGCATAGGAAGGAAGAAGAGAAACTATCATAATAATAAACCTGTAAAATAAGGATTTTAGTTTTTGAAGAATCAGGTAATTGTTTTAATTAATACATTTTGCACCTAATAAGAATGAACTAAGTTTGTCCCGATTTCCGTGGTAAATTTTCAACAGTACTCTCTAAATATATCATTTTATTGTAAAAATGATTTAGAGCATTTAGTTCTGTGTTGAATGACTACCATAAAATTAGAATTTGATCAAGGGATGTTTTCAAAACGATAGTCAAGTAAGTGCCTAATTTTACAATTTTTTTTTTTCAATTACAAACTTTGCTCCTCAGCATTACGATCAATCTGATCACAAAAATCAATTTAATAATAGTTATAGATTATCTAACTATCTTTCTAATGACAGCCTTATTTTTTTAAAATTTGGTCTAGAGTAACTTTATGACAACTACATTTTCAAAATAATGTCTTACATTGTAAATATAACATTGCAGACAGTGCAAGTAAACAATAAAAAAAAACATTATTAAATCTATGCTATAAAATAAAAGCAACATTTGGGGAAAATTATACCTCTGGAATTCTTTGACATTCAGGTGTCTGTTAGCAATCAAATTAAGGCTTATTGAATTTAATATAAAGTAATTTTTAAAAAATATTCGTATATTTATCTTACTTCATAGGAGTAGTAGTTTCCATGATATTAGCCAAAATAAGTTCCTGAAATGTTCATATCTAGTTGATCGGGCAAAACAAACTATATCTCAGGAATTATTAGACGTACAAATGTTTATTAGCAATCAAATTGAAGCTAGTTAAATGTAATATGAAGCAGTTTATTATAATTATTATCGTGGGAGTTGTAATGCAAAATAAATTCACAAAATGTTAGTATCTATTTGTTCGGACAAACCTTTTGATTTATGAAAAAATGTATCGTAGAAACCGTTAGACACAAAGATATCTATTAGGACTAAAATCGAAGCTAGTTCAATGTTCTATGATGAGTTTTTAACAATAATTTTCGTAGGAGTTGTAGGTTTCTATCTCCGGAACTATTTATTATTCGTACAGGTTTTTGTTTTCTACCCAAATTATAGTTTTATGAATGCCCTATAAAGTAGTTTATAATAAACAAGTTTTTTCAAAGAGGTAAAATATTTTTAATATAGTTTTTCATAAACCAAATAATTTGTTCGAACAACTAGAAATCAACATTTTGTGAATTTATTTTGGCAAATATCATGAAAACTACTACTCCTACAAAGTAGGATAAATTTTTAGGAACATTTTATACAAATTACTTTATAGTACATTTAATAAGCTTTCATTTGATTGTTTATAGACTCCTGTATGTCTAATAATTCCTGAGATATAGTTTTCCCCAAATTAATTCACAATTTCAAAATAAAAATTCCAAAATCAAAAATTGATTTCATTATATCGTCATTAAATTTTTTTTTTTTTTATATTGTGAATATTATGAAATCATCAGGAGTACCAGCGTAATACTGGTACCAGCGTGGCAACGCGACAGTATAGTACAGGTTGTCAGATCGGATCCCGGTCCCACCACGAGCTTTTTTCAAGCATAAAATAATGCAAAACTTACTCACAAACTCTCCCCGGGCATTTGTGAGGCCCGTTAGCCAATGGGTGGCACTCACAAAAAAATAGGCGTGGGAGTGAGGAACCCACCCTACGAAAAAAACACATCAAGAAACGCGCGATGTATTTCCCAATACGAGGACTTAGACCACTATGGTCTGTCGCCCATCTGATAATAATAATAAATATCATGAAAACTACTGCTCCTACGAAAATGATTATTATTATCTACTTTTTAACACATTGAACTAGCTTCAATTTGAGTGCTAATAGATTTCTTTACGTGTAACGATTTCTATGATAGTAGTTTATTATGAATATCTTCGTGGGGTTAGTAGTTTCCCTATTACTCACTAAATACTGATGTTTTGTTCATAAAAAAAAGCTGATCGTGGAAGAACCGTATCTCGGGAACTTTCATACGTTCGGGCTTAAGTGTAAATGTTAAGAGTTCTGTAACGGTTCAAATTTTATAAAATTTGATATAAATATAAAAAGGTAACTATAATATTTTTTGTGAGATAGTTTCCATTATATTGAGCATGAAGTGTTCTATATAACTTTAAAAGTATTTTATTTCCTGGACGAAAAATTTTGCTAAGATTAACTTGTGGGCTAGTTTATTGTCCAAGATAAATATAATCTAAAATAAAATCTATCTCGAATCATCTAAATTGATATGGTAATGGTATAGTGTATATATGTACATATGTTATGGTATGGTATGGTGCAGGTTCATTATTGTATAATCTGCAAATTTCGAAGAGAAAGTACTATTGTAAATCCTCTCCATTATTTCCTTAAAATTCAATTTTTTTCCAACAAAAATCACGTCAATGATTCAAGATCAAGAGAGATTTATTTTTTGAGACAGGCAACCAGCGATGGCTTGTGTTAAGAGTGGAGGATGACATTTTTTTTTAATTTTCATACATTTTAGATACATTTTATTTTGAATCGCATGAATAATCCAATTATAATTAATATCTCTCATAATTATGTAATTAATATAATTTATTACTTGCTAAGAATTTATTATTAAATACTACTAATAGGTTTACTGAATTCGCAGGTTCTGTGTGGTTTCTCATCAGATTGGAAAAAGTAGGTCTGTTGATTTCAAAATGTTTTTTTATAATGCAAATGAAATCTTTTCAAACCAAACCATCTTAAGAGATGAGCCAACTCTTCATAACAAACATCATTACTCGGCAAGATTGATCAAGATCTTGATAGATTGAATCCAAGAAAATATATTGGCAGGCTCTCCAACAGAGATGAGAAATTTCTCATGTATCTTTCGATAACAAACATATTGCTCAATATTTTATCATTCCTTTTGCTTGATAGCGATTTAGTAAAAACATTATGATAAACAATTCTTTTCAAGTTTTGAAATGTTTGCGGTATTTTATTTATGTTTCCATAACATTAGATTATTTTACAAATGTTGTAATTTTTCGAAGTTAGATGTTTTAAGCCAAACATACAATTTCTTTCCAAATTACGTACCTTCAGCTCCTTGTTAACACCAGTGGATTCAATTTTTTATTCTGATTTACTCTTCATTATATTATTTTTTTGGTTTTTCTCGCTATTGCTGGTTGAGTATCAGAGGTGGGGGACCTAGAAGTCCAACCACCTTCATATTTTGTTTATTTATTTATTTTCTTTTTTCAAATATTTAAAACAATCGCACTATACGTGCTGTGTCTAAGAGGCCCGACCGTTGAGCCTCTCTTAGTACATCAATAGGTATTATTATTATTTATTTTTTATCATTATATTATAACAAATAGATATAAGTGTTTTATTACATCAAATCTCCATTCTTCTGATTCTCCACAAGATGTTCGAAACTGTATCATTTTAAATTTTCTATGTTCAAATTTCTATAATATGTACAAAACTCCATATTTTAAGTCAAAGTTGTTTTCAAATATCCTGCGGTGATTTTGGTATTCATCAGTTCAAACTGCTAAGATTCTTTCCATGTCTCCACCATGTATTTTAATTAAATTATAGACAGACGGTTTTGGGGTTAAAACTCGATGTTTTACGAAATTCTTTTGATAAAAGTATATAAAAATTCTTATTATATACTAATAAATATTTTTTCTAATTTTTTAATTTAACAAAATATGCTCAGAAGTATGATCTGAGGAGAGAGTGAGATGAGTCTCGTCAGACTTAGCAGTAATGATTGAAGAATTACCGAGTTTTTGAAAATATTGTACTTGTAAACCAGGCTGCTTTTGCATTTGTGTAAATAAGGCCTGAAGACGATGGATGAAGCCTTTAGTGAGACCCATCAGTAAATATTTTGTGACTTTTGTGATTACCCTTATTTTTAAACCAATTCTTCGTTTATGCGTCTTTTGGTATTTTTGGTGTCGTAGTGGATTTTGTAACCTCTTCCAGCTCTCCTAATCCTGGAATTTCGAATTCCCGCATCGTTATCCAAAGCGTTAAAAGAATTTTGAAAACTACCAGCGGTTTTTGGCGATTAATGCCTCAAAGACTTGTCGGTTCAGACTAATGAATGTAGAATCGCTTAAGATTAGATTTTTTATGAGGATCCTTTATACAGGATATCTCTTTCTTCTGGAGAATTTTATTCACCATAACTAATACTTACTATTTTTTTTTAGCTCTTAACTCTTAGTTTAACCCGGACAGACACAATAAAATACCTCGGATTGACATTAGACAAACGACTTACATGGACTCCCCACATAAAAATAACAAAACAAAAGCTAAATTTCCGACTTAAATTATTATTTCATCTTTTAAATAAACGATCAAAATTACCACTTTCAGAAAAACTAAAGATTTATACTTACCTTCTCAGACCAATTTGGACTTACGGTGCACAAATTTATGGATATGCCAAAAAAACTAACTTACTGAAACTGCAACAGTTTCAATCAAAATTACTAAGACTGATCAGTAGTGCTCCCCCCTACATCAGTAACAAGAACTTACACAAAGACTTACGAACTGCCTACGTACAAACAACCATTAAATCATTATATAAACGGTTTCACGACGCACTTCCATCACACACTAACCCTCTAATTCAAGGACTATCAACACTAGACTTAGCAGATACGAGACGACGTTCTTAAATTGATTTTTAAATTTCAATTTTAATGGAGAGGCATCATTGGATGACCTTAACCATCATGCCTTCATGACTTTTTTTTTTTTCTTTTTTTTTTTTTCTCTCTCTCTCTACATCTCATTCGCTGGTTGTAAAAATACTTTTACAGTTGTGAATAAACTTAATAAAGTAAAAAAAATAAAAAAAACTCTTAAGAAAAGGCTATGAATCAAGTTTTGAAAATCTTATATATAATAATATCTAGTCTTGATATCTAGATATTCGGTAGGCACATTCTCAGCATTCGACCTTAATTATGCTAAAGGATACTCGGACTTATCCAGTACCTCGCTACTTCCTGACACTCTTGGAGGAAGTACTCATCGGACTTGATAAAGAAGATGGGTGTTGAAGGAAAGCAGGTTGTAGCTGTTGGATTGTAGGAAGGCAAAAAGAGCGTTGAAGATAAGAGACGTATAGTGTTTGGTTAGGTGTCCCGTGGCATCTGCGCCCTTAGCCCACGTGTTCCACTTCTTATCATTAAGAGATTCCCGCTTCTAAAGTATATTTGCATTATACAATATTTTTTTTATTTACTATCGGCCAATATCTATATTGGGCAACATCCATTACTTTTTTTTTTTAAATCTAAACCTACTGGAATTTATATTATAACTAGCATTCCCCTTCTTCGCCCTGTGTAATATAAATACAAAATTTGAACTAATAATTTAATTCAATTAATATTTTTTGGTGATGAATCTCTGTTATTTCAGATATATATTGTCGCTTTGGCACGTTTTGACTATTTTTTTTTATTACCTTTTCTTTTCTGAAATGTCCTTTTTTTGTAAATTCTCCCCCCTTTACAGCCCTTTACCTATATTTCAAGGTTAATATAAGAAGTGAATTATAAGGTTCGATTAAAATAAAATCGACGGGACCAGCCGTTATTCAACCATTGCTACTGCAAGGAAATTAGTTTTTCGCATGAACATATAATATAGATGTTCTTAGATATAGAAAATACTTGATGGTATTTGTTAAAGTTGATACTAAACCATGCAAATAATACTCCTCAACTTTCCTCCAACCTTTTTGAACTAAAGCGGATAACTGTTCTGGAATTATAGGCGTTGTAAGGAAATATGATGACCCATGTCAACATCGATTTTCAATTTTCCTCAAACTTAGGTTCAAATCTGACGAAATAAATGCGTGTTAAGGAAAATACATTTGCGAATGCGTAAACGAAAATATTGGACGGTGTCAGATTCGTACTGGATCATTTTTAGACCAATTTTCAAATTTGAACCGAATCGGAAGAACCCATTTCGAAATATAGAAAAACACGTTAACGCCTGCATAATCTAAAGTAATAGTATCTTAGTAGTTAGGTGGAAGATAGTAGTTTCGTTTACGCAAAATAGTGGACGAAATCTGATATAATCATTGGGACCATCCTCCACAATTCTTAAGGATTTGATCAAAACCAGAGAAACGGTCGGATAGATTGTGCACGAAATTGAATACACGGAACCAAATTTGTTACTTGATATCCAAAACATAGTGCGAGTAAAACTTTCGGTTCTGATGGCAATTTTGTTTTTGATGACCAACTTTGCTACCCTCGATAGTTAGGATGCAAAAATAAATTTATTGAACCTGAATAAGTTATATTACCCCTTAGTATTAAAATAAATAGATTTTTAATCAGTTTGTGGAAATTCTTCCTCTTAGATAGGTCATTGCGTGTAGTCAATCTAGGAGAACCTCTATCAAAGTCTGTTCCTTTCTTGTGCACCTCGGTCCGTGTCCTAACTGGAGCAAGGTAGTGCGACGGCGATGGCCGAATGCCCTCATTGAATTTCAAATGTTAAATTAGGACCCTCAGATATATACCTTGTGTTTGATTTTTTCTTAGGGTGACTTAGACGTTGATCGTCCAGTTAAGACAGCCTCGTAGTTCACCCAATTCGTTCACTATTTACGATAATGTCCTTTTCTCCCTCACCAATCTTTCCCTTACCATATCTTCCCAGACAGTTTCCAAATATACCCGCTCTTTCCTCCTTCCCACCACCACCATTCTTAAAAAACTCGGATAGAATTTGAATAGAATAAGAACGGAGAAAAAAGAGAACTTGTAATAAACGAATTCTCACATTCCAAAAATCACCTTTGACCAAATTCTTCCCTAGAAAGTTTCGTAAGTATCCTGTCATATCTTTTACATCTTAATTGTCTTTTTATTATAAAAATGTAATATTTATCAAGTTTTTCGGTGATCAAGGAAAAGCTAAACTGTATTCCCGTTCTTGGGAGCCCGAAAATAAATCATATAAAGCAGTTGCTTGCCTTTTTAATTTTTAATATTCATTAATGAAGACACTTTTGTAAATATTAGTGTTATATTTTTTTACTTTAGTTACTTGATTCCTTCTTGTCGCATGTATTAGTGCGTAGGGCAAGGCATTAATACTTATACAGTTTAATAGATTTCACTAGCTCAAAAGGTTTTGAAAGAACGTCGGCGATTTATAGTTTTAGATGATCAGTACTAGTCTAAGGAAACCTTTACTACACTTTATGAATAATCGATTTTATACCAATGATTGGGATTACCATCGATACCCGAGACGGAACGATGTGTTTGCCTAAGCGTCAATGGGCGCGGGAGAGCTGATGAAGCGAATGTTTAGCTTATCATCAAAGCGGCCCGCCTCGGCGAGAATATTTAGAAGGCCGCCGCTGGTCACGGCATTCTGAATCAGGAACTGAGCCAAATCTGACGAATAATCTTATTATTAAGGTGCTCTATTTATTTATAGCTCTAGGGCTGTATAGCGGTTGTCAGCACTGTTTTAGGGATAGCCCCCTTCCGCTTAGAAAAGTAAGACCTAGGTAATAAAGAAATTGGGGAAAGTTTTTCTCCCTACCTAGCCGTTTCTGGCTTTTTTTTTTTTTTTTTTCAGGAATAGGTTTTAACGTGGAGAAAATATGCATACTACCAATAAATAACACTAATGTTGAAATTTTTCATATCATATATTATAGGATTTCTAAAATTTATTATGAGAACATTTAACAATAATTTAGGGTTGTTTGTGTAGCCTAACGCTCGTTGAGTTCCTTACTGATGAGATTTATTTGAGATAATTAAATATTTTCCTTTGGAACGATTATTATTCACACTGAATCAAAACTCTAATGCAGTTTTACTCAATACTTTTTGATATTTATTCCTTCTATAATATTTTTTAACGTTAAAAATATTTTATTTAAAAATAAATAGAATCAAAATCTTATTAAATTTACTTTAACCAATGTCTCTGTTATGTTAAATTCAAATGAGATATTATAAAACCGTTAAAACTCAAAACGGTTTATATAAAAATCAGATGTAATTATAGCATCAATTATAGGATTATATGTATCGCCTTCGAACATTACTTGGCTCCGGAAAGTGGACCAGGAACAATTGCTCGAATAATTATTTTTTTATGATCCACTTCCTGGTACACCCCTGACATAGGAGGGGATTATCTATAGGGTACCACTCTATTCTAATCATGGTGGGGGGTCAAATTTTCATTTCAAGCAACCCCCCAGGCCGGATTAGAGCCGGCGCCGTCAGGCGAGTCAGATTATATTACTATTAGAGTCAGGAGATAGTCAAACTTGTTGCTATAACTCCCTCGGCTCCCAACACAGCTTTCAAAACTTCAAAGATTGCGAAAATTAACTATAAAATAGGGATATTCATGATATTGTGTCAAATCTAAAATGTTTTATCTTGTTAAATGTTATAAGTATAGGATTGTGAGCAGCCCTATTTAAAGTCATGTTAAATGTTAAATGGATAAGAACTCCTAGTGGATTTTTATAGCAACTTGTTTTATAACCATTCCTTTTAAAACTTCATGTTATTGTTTACTTCTTAGTTTTGATTAAAGTAATTTATTACAACATGCCTAAAGTAAGTGAAAAGTAGAATTTGTGTGAAAGTTGGGCTACTGAGTCCCTTGTTTATCTTATTACTTGTGAGGAAGAGAATCAAGATGAGCTAATTTACAACTGTCATTACATTATTATTATCATCCATTGCTTTATTAGTTTTAACAACATCCCAATAATACCTAATATAATAAAAAGTCAAACAACGAGCAAGTTACCTTACACAAAAACAAACAAAACGGTGAAGAGCTAAGCTGGTCTGTTGCGTGACGTTATTCTCCATTTAACAGACTTAGTAACAGACTCTCTTTAATATGTTATATTGTTTTAACATGGTAAAAGAAGGAAATATTTTTCCATTTAACGTAAGTTTTTCCATTTAACATGTTAAAGTAAAGATCATGAATACACCTAATAAAGAAAGTACTAAACAAACGTGCTTTTAAAGGATGCCAGACTCGATCAAAAGCTTATCTCAAACAAGTTAAAGAGGGACTTTAATAACTGTAAATTAAAATAATATAGACTGTTAAAACTGAGAGGAGTTAATAAAGTGGATCGAAAAAATAAAGATTCTTGTAATAGATAACACACTAGCTATAAATGCACTGAGTAATGGAAAAGGCCACTTAAGTCTGAAAGAATGAATGATTATCAGAAAATGAAGAAACAAGAGAAGGGAATAAAAAATAAATGATATTTTCGAGGTTCCTAGCTTCGGAAAAACACTTATAAGAAACAAATATTAGTGAGAATTAAATGCGTATTCTTCATGCCTAGAGGTGACTAACATTTAAATTTTATTCGACACTCGTTTAAATATAACTGTGTTAATAAAGTTACAAAATGTAAATATGTATTAATTTCTTAGTTTGGGGTATCCAAATTTATATAGACAATACCATGAAGCTGGTTTTTGATAAGTTGTAAAAAAAGTGAATAGGTTTTTAAGGATGGTGGATGTTTTTATTATGTTCAAAAATCGTTTAAATCAAAATTAAACTTGAATTTATAATTACTCCACAATAAATAATTTGAAACTTCATTACTTTCACTGATTTCTATTTTTAAAAGTATATCATAAAACCTGATGGGGACTATACATGTTAATTTAATTAGATTTACATAACTGAGTGTATACAGATTTTTTTTCTATTATTAAAAACCTATATTAAAATAAGATTTAGGGAAAACAGTAATCATAAAAGCTTGTATTCTAAGGTTTGACAGATAACAATCTAGTGCAGTGCGCTCATCACAAAACATTCACTTGCGTCCCCAAGTTTTAAGTTATCACTATTTTTGTAAATTGCGATGAAAAAATCTTAAGACCATAGATATCGAAAATTATGAACAAATAATTTTTATTTCTCTGTCGCAATAAATCTTATTTTAAAGTTCTTGGAAGTGGGAATTACGAACAGTTTTTCAAAGCATAACGATGCCGTAAACGATCGGGAGAGATCGGACGTTCTCACCTTTTGCTGATCGAATCGGATGTTTCAATTTTGCCTTTTTTTCTATCTTAATTATTAATATAATCCTTTAGTATTTTGTATTTATCCATTGTTTATTATTACAAACAATGAGAATCAGTCAAGTTTTTTCCAATAAACCAAATTAAAGATATTTTAGTGGAAGATTTTTTGAAAATTTGCTATTAATTTATAATATATTCAATTATAATTTTATTCAATGAAAATAAAAACTAAAGTGTCGAAGTAATTCTTTCAAAACAAAAATTAATAATTATTTTCAGAGCCACTTATTATCTGTGAGCAAATCATTTCTATTCCTATGTTACTTTTCGTATGTTAATGTGGATTTTAATGAAATAAAGTTACTTTAAGATATTTCCAAATAGGTTGCCATGAAATTTCTAGTGAACATTATCGGGTAACTATGATCCACCTCTCGTGCAGAATTCCCCTATAATGTTACATTAATTAAGTTGTTAGTAAGATATAAGAGAATAATGAAGTACCATTCAAATATAATCGATTGTATGCTCCCATTCATAACTCGTTAATTCATTAGATGCCTTATCGTACCAGTTAAATATGAATGGTCGATTGTTCAGGAGGAGAACTGTATGAATAGGTGTCCAACACTAGTCAAAACAGTATCTATATAATTATTTTAATTTATTTTTATTATCTTATTTATACAAACTTTCTTCTAATAAAAAAAAGTCTATTATAAAAAAAAAACCTATGCTAAATTCTCCTGGAATTAATCAAACATAACTGTAATTCACGCAGTAGAATGTAATTAAACAAATTATTTTAATAGATAATTATTAATTAATAATGATTAAATTAATAACTTAGTACAATGTAATTAGGCGAAGGCGAAAAGCAATTTTTTTGAGAAAGGAGTGAGACAAAATTTTAAATTTACCAACAGTTTTGACTGTATATTAAATATTTTAATTTCTCAACTCTATTATGAAATATTTTTATCAATAAATCACTTTTGAAAGATGTATTTCACCTGAATATTTAAGAAAGGACCTGAATACAACTTATAAGTAAGTGTTTATCAAGTATCTAGTATTTTAAATTTCTTAACTCTTGAGGATTTGAACTTTTAACTTACATATTGTAAACGGTGATACCTGACAATGACTTTTTTTTTATTTAAAGAACATTATATTATAGATACCAGCAAAATCACAATTTTTAACTTCAGAGGTGGTTTAATTGATTTTAAATTTGAATAACTTTAAGTGAAATGTTCTACAACAATTTGCGCAGATGGAAGAGGAGTGAGTGCCTTCTTTACCCCTTCTTCCTCCCAGTTGGGCCGTATTTGCCACTCCTAATAATTCATATTGATAATTACATAAATGATTTATATGTAATACGTTTAGTATAATCGTAGGCATTGATTGATCATTATTCCTATTCATTTTTCATTTTTTCCGAAAGAGTTCAAAAATGTTTTCTGTTAAAACAACCTTAGTAGTAATCCAGGGTTTTAGTGGTATACCTCACTTCACCTTTATTTCTCGATTAGCCAGTGCAATCGCCTTTTCACAAACGGTACAAGATTGTTAGGGATTATTAGAGAAAAACTGAATAAAAAAAATCTCATGACATCGGACACAATACAAAACGTATCTTAGAATAGTATACTAGCGACTGCAATTCTTTTATCCTTCTATGGAACAAGTTCTAAAAGTATGGAAAAAAGAATAAACACCAAGCAATAATAAAGAACAAACACTGAAACTAAACCAATTTAGATCTGAGTTTAACATATTTGCTTAACGTCTTCAAATACTACACAACATACATAAATGAACACACTGAGACTCAATATTAAAAATTTCACGTTTTTATTGAAGATTAATTTTTATTATAAAGACGAATTTCCGATTGTTAACTGAAGGGGCATTACCATGTAATTTCGATCTACAACATTTGTTGGTAGTCATGTCAAGATTTCGTTAAAAAACAAGACAATAAATTATAATAAATTGAAATATTTTTTAATTAAACAGATAACACTTAAAGATAAGATGCCATTCGATAAGTGCTATCGATATATTGGGAGATGCAGTTTTCACCGATACTCAGGCCGGGGTTTAGAGTAAGCGGTTTTCATTCTTTATCAGCCACCTTTCAGCTCATTTCACAAATAAGCAAATTATTTCTTTTATCTATTTTGCATCCAGTTGCACTTGATCATGCGTTTCGGATGCTGCATCATGAATTCCGCAGGTTCAACCGGAGTGAGTTTTTTCTAGCATTTCCTTCATACTCTCCAACTAATAACCGAGATGTCCATCACTGTTACAGTTTAGTGTCAAATCATATGGTAAAAAACATCTATTGCTTCTTACAGTCTATAAAATTGTTACATTTGTGTAACAAAAAACAATCACTAGTGATGTAAAGAATCCTAATTAATGGGGAAAAAAATTTCTTGATAGTAATAGAAAATTCATCATCATCATCACAGACACTACAAAGGTCTTGTACAAAGGCAAGAGTCTGCCAAGATCTTGTTTCCAAACATTTCTGTTCATCGGTTTCAACCTCGTCTGCCCATACCAATCGTGGCCCTCCTCTCTTTTTCCTTCCACACACCCAAACAATTATTTATAATGAATGAGTCGCAATCCTTCTGCTAGGCCTCAGTCTTGAGAGTTTTATATATTGTACCACATCTTGTTCCCGGCATATTCGGGGAATTATGCAATGTACAATGCAGCCTAAACTGATCGCTATTATCGACAGTGCCATACGTTTAATGTTCTTAAGATCTTTCTCTCAAATATCATTAAACTATCGGCACCCCCTCGCTATAATAGAAATTTTAGATAGTCAATAATAGAAAAGTTCTTTACAGAAATCCAAAATTTAAATTTACAGTACATTTAGAAGTACTGGCAATGGTAACTTATATTGAGAGATTTTTCAAATCATGTTGTATATAGAAGTTTAGTTGTGCGCATTACGTTGGGTTCGCAAAACAAGTTATAAAATACGTCAAATGATCCACATTCTGCAAAAGGGAACCAGATATTTGGTAGCAGTACTAAGGAAATTGGATTTTGAGTTCAATTGCAACTAACAATTTACAAATAGAACTACATATGTCCTAATTACTTCCACTAATATTATATTAAAGGGCTTATATTTTATGCATACGTTGTCTCTCAAACATTTTCTAATAGACAGATATAACACATTTTTGGTGAATGGTTTCGTTTTCAGGGCTCAGTGCTTTCGTTGCCAGTTAATAGATGCCACTGTGTTGGGGCATGGATTTTTTCTGAAGAGCATTGAGTGCCAATAAGAGAACATTATTATTATCATTAAACTAACGATATGATAAAGCCTTCTTCGCCTCGACTCATTTGGATATTTTGTGAGTTATCCCTTACTTGGCTAGAGGTCACAGAGGAATTTGATACTTCATTAGGTTTTAGGGTTGATTATTGCAACATCTTTAGCTTTAATTATTGCCTGGTTCAAGTATTGTAATATGTGAAAGGCGTCACATTTACATAGAATATCCTCAGGCATTTCTTCGTCCTCTGAGCGCGGACGACAAATGAAATCTTCCTTTAACTTAATCCTTATTATAACTTCATTCGTTTCCAGGTTTAGGTAAAATTTCGCCTTCTCCTTTGAAGCATCCATAAAGAATCCAGATTGTTTCATCCCACGTTTTGTAACCCAGTATCATTTCTTTTTCTCTATTTTCCAGGTTTCCTTATAACACTAATAGATATACTACAGTAAATAATGTTGTTTTTCAACCCTTTAATATGACAATATATAATATGTCTTTAAGCCTTTGATGGCAGGTTCTTTTTTGCAATGTGTGGTTAAAATGTATGTCAAATTGTATAAGTTATGCCAACTGAATACATCCTATCGGAACTGGCAGAAATTTGGCCGTATGTGGATACGGTGTAACAAATTGATGAACATACTGGCAACTAATGCTATCTCCTATGACAACTGTAGCGAGGGCTATCTAACGAAGATAACCCCGGCGGGCCCTCCCGCCTCGGGCACTCATGTCCGAATCCATCAATTATTATTTACAATCAGCATCCTTTCAGTTTTTTACGCGTCAGAAAAACTAAAGTAGCTGAGTGATTTCTGTGAGAAGTAATGTGTGTATATTTTTAAACGGTTTTTTTTCAATATGTTTCCTTTGTTGATGTTTTAGAAGATTATAAAAACGTTCTTAATTAAAATCCCACAAAACTTAAGACATGCCACAAGATTCACCTACTGAAGTACTAAAACTGTTGAAATGGCCATGTATGTAATTACGTAATTTTCCCAATAGATTGTGGTAGATAAATAGACAGTTATCCTTGGAAAATTGTAAAACAAAGCTTTGAATTTATCAAATAGCAGTAAATAACCAGTCAGCCCAAACACTGCACATTAAAATATGGAAAAATGGGAATAAGAATAAAAATCAAAACTAAAGGGATTTATAAATATAGGAATAAAGAGACCAAATTCTTGATTTTGATTTATAATCTTTTTCCCTCTTTTAATGTGTACTGTTTTTTTAGATACTTTTTTTATTTATTATTTCCGTTTTTATTATTTGTATAAAACCTTTTTGGAATTTTTGTTTATTTATACTTTTCTCATTTTTATTTCATTTAATTTACTTTGTTCATTTTTATATAAATTTTCACAAATTTTAAATCATAATTAGCCACACCTTAGTTTATGTTTATTTCATGTTATCTATTTTCTTACTTTCTTACCTTATTTTACTAGTTATATCTTTTTTAGCCCTGATGAAGCCCTGCAACGTGGGTCGAAACGTTGGCTTGCAGAAAATTATTTAATTAATATTTGAAATATTTCTTTGATCGTATCCGAACCATTTTCCTTTCATATATTACATACGATCAATCAACAATGTTCCAAAGAATATTTTTAAATCCTTTCAAATTAGCCATAGCATGCAAGTAAAAATATAGCGAATAGAGGATACAAACCTCAATATGACAAATTTTTATATATTATAAATTGTCTACGTACTATCTCTGTATATCGATAGTAACATAGTAATATAAACGTTTCGCGCAATAAATCTTTGGGAGATCTAACCTCTTCCCATTCTTCCTCAGTCGCATTTAGTCAGTTTGGACTGTTTTTGTGACCTAATGCAATATACGTTTTGTTTATAAAACAAATTCGTTTGTCTACTAGTGATAGCAGACAAACCGAAACCTTTATTGTTAAAAAGTTTGTGCAGTGGAACAGACATAAAGTTGTCGAGACAACGGCGTGTGCATGCTAGTGGAGGCATTTTTTTTTTTTTTGATGCTTTCAATTATTATTAAGATATTTGATTTTATCATAGTCTGACTCAGCGACCATCCCTCGATTAGAACACAGCCTTACTCTTTCCGGTCGTAGTCGGGCACTCTCGAAAACAGCAGAGGTCGCTCATTCTAGGAAAAAATTATATTTTAAAAATGGGAGAAACGTGGGACAAGGACTAACTAAGTGTTGGTAGTTTTTAGTCCTATCATTTCTTCAATGTCTGTTTTTTTCATTTTGGCGCTTAATGTATTCAAACAGTCTTCAAACTTGGTGTGCCTGTGAAAGTAAAAATGATGTGCAACTTTCTATCCTATGACGTATTGTCGTATCTCCCATAAGTTATAAATTATATTGAGTAGAATTTTCGATCCATTGGAAATTAACTTTTTATGAATAGCTGCGAACTACTTTCTGGTGAAAATCTTCAAAATAGAGAATGAAAGCACATTAGATTCTGCTTCAAATAAATACCTAAGTTTAAGAAGTTTTAGAAC
>NW_027111449.1:1055485-1066662 GCF_000696795.3 Halyomorpha halys
TATATATATAAATATATTTTTTTTTTTTTTGATTCTACAAACATCTATGTCTAAACCTTAGAAACATATATTATTTGATGATATTACTTTATTTACTATAACTGATTAATCTGAGCTATTAAAACAAAAAAAAAATATTATAAACAGCAAACGTGGAATCGTTTCTTATCTAAAAATCTTCGTTTGTTTTATTAATTAATGCCAATTTTGAGTTTTTATAATCCATTTTTATTTTGTTGTGATAAACGTTTAAAAAAATTAACTTATTTTGACTAGGATAAGCTTCTTTATTACTTAGAATTTTATTAAAATCAACCTATGTTTTTTTCTAAATTTTATCAAGCATTGCCATTTCTTGTTTCATTACTAATGAGTGAATGATCCTCATCATCTTGTATTATTATGAAGTCCTGTCTTCCAGCTCTGTGAAACAGACTTCTTATCTAGAACGCCATATTGGTTAGTGATCTGTATTGAATCCTGATACAAGACTGCCTAGGAACTGTTAGTTGATTTCTGTCATTTGCTGGCAGTGATTCTTGTTTTTCATTTTTCATGCGTTGACCCATAACTTCTATAAATATTTGCCGAAGAAACTTAAGACGAAATTACATTATCGTACGAGCTCAAAGCAGACGAAAATCCTGTAAGGATTCCGAAATCACGTAGCTCATTACCATATCTTAACGAGGTAAATACGAAAACTTATTATCCTTAATTATCGTCCCAGAGGGTCGCGCAGAGGTATTTGTTTTGGTTTCACTCGGTTTCAAAGTTTGTCTTCCTTTTAGGTCCTCCTGGAGGAATTTAAATTTGGTGAAGAAATTTTTGGTACAAACCCATAATATTTTGTACCACTTTTCGCTTATGACAATATAAATTAATATTAAGTAACTAACTAACTTATTATCTTATTGATAGCTTAATTATAATTAATAATTTGATTGATTTAAACAATTTTAATTATTGAACCTTTGGATTTTCCAACAAAGAAAATTGGAGAACCAACGTACTTAAAACTACGAAAAATGTTAAATCATTCTTTAGAGAATATTTTACTCAGAATTGCTTATTATCGTGTATTGTTTTCTCAAACATACACAAAAAAATCGAATCATTCAATTAAAACTTAAAACATAAATATTAAGAAGAATGTTTGGCTTACTTCTTTAGGCTAGATAATAGATACTAAGGACTAAAGTTGTATCAGCTGAGCTCTAAAGCGAATAGATTATGATTGACAGGACCAAAGTGATTAAGGGCTGTATTTATGAATGATTCAGAGATCTTAGGAACAGTTTCCTTTAAACCTTTCACTTCTAGTGGGGTAATAACCCCAGTGGACGACGCTCCGAATTGTCTGTAGGGTGATAGGGTGGGTCTGTTTCCTCGCACCTTGCCCTTACCACATAGACACATTCAGACACCTCGCCCCTAGACAAAAACTCATTTTCCAACCCAGAAAAAAATACGAAACTCCTATTTTTTTCCATCCTCGATGTCTCATTAAGATATTTCAATGCTACTTTTTAGCATAATTGATAGTGAAAGGGTAAAGTGCTCAGCTATGAGAACAGCTCACAGCTCAGATCTCAGTAGGTAGGGGCGCAAATCACCGAGTTGCTTGGTTCTGAAGGTAGTAGATCTGATACTGGGACAGTCAAAATTTCTTTTAGGCCGCCCCGTGAAGTGAATGGTAACATTCCGACTCTCGGGCTGTACTGGTCCTCAATGGAGGACTTTAGCAAAAAAAAATAATCAAAGCTTTAAATTCTTTTAATAAAATACACATTTTATTAACTCTCATTTTGTTTATAAAAATTCCCTTGAAACTATTAGTTCCTTATCAACATGAAGTTTAAAGGAGGGTTTATATACCTAACTATATTTTTGTAAAGAGACACTGAAGATATGCAATTAACGGAAACCTCCAGCAACACAGGGGGTATTCTTTAGAAGCATTCACGAATGATGTGTATGTATTTGAGTTATTATAATAATTTATGTACCATTGAAACTATTTTCAACATTATAATAATAAAACTTTGATTATTCATTTTCAGGTGATGTACTATTTTTTTTTTTTTCCTGTTCTTACAATTTTGATTATTCCTTTTTCAGAGAAATGGCAGACAAGGACAAGAAGCCTTTTGTGCTAGAGGCAGAGAGGCTCCGAGTGGTACACAAGAGGATGCATCCTGATTACAAATACCAACCGAGAAGAAGGAAGCCACCAGGAAAACAGCAGCAGCAACGCCCTATCCAACAGCAATCAACATGCAAGCCACCAGTTTGCAAGCAGCCTATCTGCAAGCCACAGTATGCTGCCTACTCGTGAGTTAACAAATTCTATATATTATTTTCAAGTATATAGTTAATATTATATTATTACATGATGAAAAATTTGAAATGATTTAAGGGTGATCAAATTTTACCAGCTATCTCAGTTTTCAAGTTACTGTTTAGTTTGTTATACTACTGTATTGAGACTACATGAGTACTATTAGTGGTAGCACTGTTTAATAAACATGGGTCAAGTAATATATAAAGTATATAATGGGAACTGAATCGGCTTTTTTATATAGTTCTAACTTTGAGTATTGTAGGGCACTTGTCAGATATGCCAAGATTATACCCGATATCCTCGTGTATTATTGCTCAGAACAAGTTCTGTACCGTAGTCAAAAAAGAATTAGTTCTGTTTAGTGAATATAGAAGATTAGCTTAAGGGACTGCACTAGTTAAAACCACAACCTATAAATCAACAAACAAAATATTTATTTTAACCTAATGAAGTACAAGGTCTAACAAGAACCAAAATTTATATTTTCAATCCCAATTAGCTCTTTATAAGGCACTTGATACCTACTTCACCTAGTTCCCTATAAATTAATTAGTTGTATTTTGTGTGTACAGAGCTGCCTTAGATTACAGTGGGAATGATATAAAGATGGAAGACCAGGTCAGTTCCAGCGGGGACTCAGAGTATGGCCCTCCAACTCCTCCTACAACACCCAACAAGCCTGGATTGAGACTGCCGATACATCCATACTATCCAGGTGATGTACTGGTTATATTCCATTTGAATGTTACAGATTGACATCTCAGTATTAACTACAGTAGAAATTTAATCCATTCTATCGAGAGCATGACATTTATTTGGACACTGTCATAACAAGATACCCTTCTAGATATCCTTTATTGATAAAAAGGGTCCAAGAAGTGAAGGATTCAATTCATTGATCATCTAATAACAATAACTATCCCTTCAAAATAAATAAACAGAAATTTTATAATTTAGTAACTCGTAATTATTACTGTTAAAGAAAATATTGGATTGGTAAAAAACTCACCATTAATTGGATGTTGCAAGAAGTATCTTCAAAAGTGACCTTTGACTCCAGTTTTCTCATGATCTATAATTGACTATTTGTTCTTTTTCTATGCTTATATACTGTAAAATATACGAGTTCTGTCACAATATTTTAATATTTGTTAAATAAATCTAATCTAATCCCATAAATAAAAATTACAGAATCATGACTCCCAATACTTCTTTCTGCGTAAATATAGTTTTCAACTCAGGTTTGTAAATAATTATTGTTTCTTCTTATAATACCGTGAGAACCACAGAACTACAACGTAACGCACTTTAACATAACAAATTATTTTTTTGCAGTTAAATTGCCTCATCATAAAAAAAAAAAAAATTTTAATATTAACATTTGTATCTGTTCTGAATATATGAAAAAAAAAATTTTTATTTTAATTTCGAAAATCAATACAAATTACAATCGTCAGCTCACATTATTTCAAAATAACAAATATTTTAACATTTCATAGATATGTTAATACAAATAAATAAACACTTTGAAAAAATAACGTAATTTTCTCCAAGAATTATTAATGTAAATAAATAAAATTACTTATGTAAATGCAATTTTTTCTTTATAATTTATTTATTGATAATTAAAACTGTATTAAAAAACATAACAAGTAGATGTGATGTCAGTTAAGTATCAAATAGAATTTAATTTTACAATTTCCTATTCTATGGTTTAATATTTTACTCATTAGTTTGATAAACTATTCCTCAGAAGAAATAAATTATCAATATTATTTAAAAAAATAATAAAATATAGCATTAACATAAATATGAAAATATATATATACATAAATGTTGAGGTTTTGAAATACAGGAACGCTTACTTTACAGCTCCTGTAAACGGACAAGATATTCTTTTGGATGAATACCCAGTCGAACCTGTTGACAACAATGAGCTAGACCAGTATCTTCACTATCAGCAACAACCACAATGGGAGGCTCCTATTGAAGACTATAGTCAGCAGGCAGATGGCCAGAGGTAGTATTTTTTAAAATTCATTTAATTAATATTAGGTACAAATTAGATAAATATATTTATAGAAGGCATTTAAAGATATCTTTAATCTTTAATCTATCTATACATGATGAATCTTAAACTACACTTCGGCTTTAAAATTTAAAGGATTGTTGATTAATCATTATTATTTAAAACTTAAAGAAATGTTGCACTCTTATGCCAATTGAAGACAATCAACTTAATAGAATCAACTTTGTACACTATCTGTATTTAACATTTAATATATTATTTCCATACTAGATATAGGTAAATATGACAACTTAAATTTGTTCTTTAGAATATAGCAATTATATTTCTTGAAATAGTCTAAGTAATCATATTAAAAACCCGAATCCTTAGTTATTGAATAAAATATCAATTACAATAATTATCTTTTGCTGCAAGTAAATTTTATGTATTTAAAATCTATATCTGATTATAACCTATGTGTAAAAAACTTATCTATGAAACTGATCTTTACCTTAAACCGTCAACCATTGATTGATTATCTAACCGTTAAATGACGATTTAAGTTCCTATTTATCATTGGAGACTATAAAAAATAAATCAATTTCTCTTAGATTTAGAACTAATTTTTTTTTTTATTTTTAATACCAAGAACTTTTATTTGAGAAAGAACCAACCACGTTTTAATGAAAAGGGCTCAATAAAAAAAAATTAATTTTTAAAAATTCACTGTTGTTAAATAGTATCATAAATATATATATTTTTCTTAATCAACTCAAAACTAAATAAAAATAACTGTTGTGGCCCTAGCCCTATGTGTCATAATTGCTGCATTGTTCATTACAGATGGCATTAAAAGACCCATTTTTTTGTAGGAGCCAAGATTCGCAGAAGTATTTTCCAGTCGCAGCTTCTTCATCTTTTCAAGGCTATTCATCACCGTCATACTACCCTCCTCAGCCTCCCTATTTCCAGCAGAGGTCTGAGCAGTGGCCCACATTTGTTTGACCTCTTATTGTTTTTATTTTATTTTTTTTTATAAATACCATATATTTTCTTATTGTATTTTTGTCAAGATAGGAACATTATTATTTGTTCGAATCATTTAGTTCTTTCTTTACCAGAAGAAAATATTGGCGTGTATATATCTTTCCTGCAATTATTCATTGTTTGTAGCTCTCTATTCAAGCATATTTATATTATTTGTAAATAAAAATCTTAAAAGTACAAAATTAATTATCTGTAGAAAATTCAGTAAGAATACGCCACAATATTATTTTGATCATTTTAGTCTTATTTCTTTCGCCTTGAAAGCATTTCTGATCATAAGTTATAGATTTTTTATTTTTAAATCATTCATAATACCATGTAAGTGTCTCATAAAAGATTGTCCATGACTGCAGAAATCATCTCCATTATTGAAAAATGATCAAAGTTTGGTTGATGAAGTGCTAAATAAAAAGTATTGTTACTGGTATAATTTTAAAACAATATTTTACTAGATAATTGAAATATTGAGAATTTTGATACCTACACTATAATAAGCTTCATATATAACTTTTTTAAAACAGTGAAAAAGTAATGGAAAAATTTGTTTCAAATTTGAAATAACATTATGAATTTTAATTGGCTAATAATAAATATTTAAAAACCGAACAATACTAGTTGCTCATATAAAAAAGATATTGTGGATTTTAAACTGACATTATTGTAGATTTGTGTATGTTGAGAATAGTAGAAACCAACATACATCTATTGAAGCAGATTAATAATTTATAGACAAATTGTATTCATAACCATGACTATTAGTTATCCAAGTATTGCTGTAATACCCATTTATTATGATGTTATAATCCAATTGACCAGTTATCAAATTTGAAATTTACTCTTACCTTCCTAACAAAATCTTTAACTGATGTCTCTAATAGACTCATTAAAACTTTCAAAACCTCTTTGTAAATTAACTCATTAATACTGTTTAATTAAACTTTAAAACTGTGCTCAAATTGTTTGTTAATTTATGATTCTGTTATTGTATATTTTTGTGTATAGAGTACAGTTTGTTGGTCAAGTTAGCCAACATCTGATACCAATGATTAGATTTATATATGATATTATAAACAACTTTGATTTAATTATGTTAAAATAATTTTAACATAAAGTTTTCTTTTAATTTTTAAAATGTATTATTAAGAAGAAGTTTAATGTACATGTTCCGTGTTCTTTCATAAGTGCCTTAAAATACAATTGTATAATGATTTTTATATGTTACCTATAAAATTGTTTAGAAAGGTCTATCTTAATGAAAATATTGCTCTTTATTGATTGTAAAAACAAAAGAGCTGTATTGTAAATATCCAAGTGATAAAAATATTCCTAGAGTTGTGTTTTATAGGTATATATTAGTGTTTTATTTGTACAATTTGAATTTTATGGAAATATATATAAATATATATATCTTTGAGATTAAGTTGTATTTTTATTCTTTTAACCATAAATTAGACAAGTGTGTAAAGTCAAATTTATAATATTAATCTGAAAGATTAAGGGAAAAACTAATATTATTTCTTAAAGGTTTAGGCGTGGAATGATATCTGCTCAGGATCTTGAGGATAACTGAGTAAGTACTTGAATAAAGAAATCACCATCCAATCTTAAAAATTGAAATTAAAATAGTAAGGAATGTATTAATGGCCACTCAAGTATCGTTCACTTATTTCGTAGCTGGTCTTTTCTGTCAAGAGACGTTCTATCATAATTTCCAAGGGACAAAACATTTTATTCATTTTTTTTTTTTTTAAAGCAAAACCCATAGAGGCAAAATGTCAATAATTATTATCTAGAAAATGGTTAATATTTTCTAGCATACCAGAAATTATAATGTTTGAACGAATTTTTTGAAATATTTATGTAGATTCTAAAAAAAAAATTTAATATTGGGATCTAGAGTTGAAACAATAGTTATCGGATGTAAAATTTCACTACATAAAAGTCACCATTTTTATAGGAAAGTTAGTAGTTTCGAAAATAAAGTTGTATGTATATTTTGGCCTCCAAAGAACTAAAAAAAAAATTTGTAAACTCTAAACACATTTAAATAATAAAGAGAATATTTTCAGTCGTAATTTATTAAAGTAATGAATAATGAATAATCACAAGTATTATAGGTCCACTTACCATATGTAATTTAATTAGTCCACCTCTCTTTGAATGTATTGAAAGATAAACCTTTTAATTCTCCTAACATCTGGAAAAAAATTAACTCCTCAATATTACAAAATTATTAAAAATTACTGGAATTAGTAACTTCTAATTTTGGAATGTTACAGTTAAAGCACCAGTGGACATATACAAGTATTTATATATATATTCTGCAAGATTTTACAGCTAAGTTAATTTTCTAGGTGAAAACTGTGGCATCTCACTCACTGATTATTATTCATTTAGTTTCTTTTTAAATTTTTAGGATAAATCAATTTACTAAAAAAATCATGCTTCTAAGTAAGCTAAAAAGTTTCAATCGGTTGGTACATTATACATAAATTTATATAAAATAAAGTAATATGAAAGTAGTGGAAACAATACAGCAGTGATATCTCAAAGTAAAGATGCACTAAAATAATGTTTTCTGTGACTAGAAAAATATATAAAGCATATTGTAATTTGTGTATTTAAAGTTGTTGTCCCTACTGTAGAATAAGAGTTACACCGAGTTATCACTTATCAGCCATCCATTTAAAGCTTATAGCTTATTGAAACATGACAATATGTATAAACTTAATATTTAATAAAACATGAATAGTATGAAAAAAAATAATGTCCGTTGATACACAATTCTATTTCCTTAAGAGGAAAAAAATTTACCTTTGTATTCTGAAGAGAATAAAATGAGCCTTACCATTAATAATTTTTTTAAAAATCTTTGTTGATGAACTAAGCGTTCACAAGAGAAATAATTAATACATGATAATTAAAAGTATGAGAAACCTAGAAGAATCATTCTTAAATCGGCGCAACTGAAAAACTATGTACTGAAAAAAGGTTAGTATAAAAGTAATGGTTCCCGCCTTACAGCAGGTTTGTTCCAACAGGGAACTTGGTAACAACTAGTTCAGGATTAGTCAAAAACAGTTCTTAAAGTGTTTTGGTTGAAACAAATGTCTCACAGTTTGATTATTAGTATTGAAATCGTTAGAATAAATCTGGTAGGTATAATTTATTGTGTTGATATGGTGTGTATATTTATTATAAATTATCTCTAGTCATGATATTAAAATGTAGAATTGGTAAACTATTACCAATAGGATGTTATATTAAAAATATTACAAACGAGAAAGTAGTGTTTTCTTTCGTAACTACTGCAAACTTTACGATAAAAACTCTTTGTTAATTTTTTCTATAGTTTTAAAATGTTTTATTATCTAATGGAAACGAAAATATATTCATATCAATAAAAAACCTAATGGGCGGGAATAAGAAATAACCTCAGCACTTTCTTGAAGTCGTCAAAGCTGACATGTTTTTGCTGATCAGAACTCATGAGATTTCAAGGTAAAATATGATTTAACGTGACTTATACTTCCATCCCTCAATTGAAAATTTATTCTTAATTATAAATTATAAGTATTAAGACAAAATAATGATCGGTGTGCTAGAAGAGATTTTCCAAATTTATAATTTTCTTCTGTGCAAAATTCTAAATTACTTATTGATAGATATTTTTAACGCCTAATAGCGTTAGAAATTAACTTTGAAACATTCTTTAAAAAAAACATGAATTTATTTTTATTTTTAGCCATCGGTAAGTTGAGATACAGTAAAGAAGATTTCGCTGTTTTCCTTGAATAGTTACATATCTGAAAAGAAAAGTCTTATGTCCTAAGTATCACATAGGCTGATTTGTAAACTGGAGTTACTTTGTAAGAACTCTAAACGCTTTAGGAAAACCTGTGGAACGACCTCAGTAAAGAAAATAACCTTAATGTTCGGTGCTATCTTTAGAATACGTCCAATTCTAATTAAAATAAAAAAAAAACATTTGTCAGATCTACCAATATTCAAGAAAGGTGGAGCTAATTTCTACAAAAACGGGGTTTGAATTTTTTGTTCGTTTTTTTTTTTCTATATATATACTAATTGGCTTGAAAGGCTAAGTCTGCCTAATGCGTTTGTTGAAACTGCCACTATCTTCGATTTAAAAAAAAATCACAAAAAATTTAGTGTGGTTCAGTTTACAAAAAATTTTAAGTCGAAAAAGTTTATATTATTGGTTTTAAAAATTAGAAGATTAAATAACAAAATGATGGCCGAAAAATTGAAAAGCCTGACGTTTCAGTTCATTTTTAACTCAGTGTTCAATATCCTTAAAGCTATCTACCGCATGATCCTATAGAAATTAATTGAACTTTTAAAGTAGAATAAATTTGAGCCCTATTAGCTCCATGTTCTCAAAATTGAGTTTTTCAAAAACCAACTTTTTTTCAAGTAACGAGAAATTAACATTTTACATATGTATGATAAATAAATAACTGTATATACATAAATAATTATATTAAAGGCGCTGATAATGATAACCAGAAGGTTTTAATTAATTAACCTTTAATTACAAAACAACTAACCAATCAACCAATATTTTACGAATTTATTGTGTGAGATATTCGCGAAAATAAATTTTGATAATATGCTAAAATAAAATTCGAACACAAAATATTGATTTTCTGTTATTTATAAATAAAAACTGGTTTTTGAAAAACTGTGTCTGAGAAACTATTTGACGTGCAGATGTCTAACACTCAAATTGAAGTTGAGTAAATAGGCAATAAAATAGTTTGTTTATTATCTTCATAGAAGAGGTAGTTTTATATTTGCCAAAATAAATTGAATAATCTTAAATTATTGATATCTAGTGAAAAATGTTGGTTTTGAAAAGAATGTAACTCGAGAACTATGGAACGCAAATACCAAATAAAAAATTTGTACCTCCCTAAAAAAGATCGTATTAATTTTTTAGTGCCATAGATATCTTCAAAGGTATTGAGCACAGTAAAAAACAAAGGAATATTTAGACCTTTCATTTTTTCGGTAACCAATTGTTACTCATAATTTTTTTAAACTTATACTACTGCATGCATAAATATTATATTATTATTGTAAATAATACTGAAACTAATTATTGTCATAGAATGTTTTAAAAAAAAAAATCATGATGGCTGAAAAAATAATTATTCCCGCATAAAATAATTTCAGCGATAATAAACTGTTAAAGGTAAGTTTTATAATGTAAAAAATATAAGTTTAATTTTTTCATTTTTAAAATTGAAATTTATTTGTATGATGTTTATCATTGTTTAAATTACAGTTGAACTCATTCTATTGGTGTTATTGCAATGATTTTTTATTTACGTTTATAGGAAATGGGACTCAGGTCGCAGGATAGACTATAGATGCACAATTTAGTTTGAAAATTTGAATTATTGTTTTACAAGACAAATTTAAAAAAAAATATGTATATATAATAAAATATTATATTGTATTATAACAACAGTCTTTATCGTCCTAACAGTTGATAAATTGAAAAATTTATTTGATAGCAAAGAGAAAAAAAACTGGAACCAAACTGAAATTAAATTAATATTGTATTCAAACCTATTATAAAATAAAATATATACAGCAAAATGTTCTACTACTCGTTGCTTCTTAAGCTGATGAATCTTATCGGGATGGGCTGACTTTTATTTAGTGGCGGTCCCACGAAATGGAAGCTTGACCCATCACCATAGTTAGAATAGGTTGGTTACCTGCAGATAACCCATCGTATAACAGAAGTAA
>NW_027111449.1:1066732-1130345 GCF_000696795.3 Halyomorpha halys
TATATATCGAAGAGAATAAACTAACTTCTGATGCATTGTTGAAGTGTTCAATTCACTTTACACATCCATAATTCAAAAATTTGATTCTCAAGTTATTTTCATTAGTGGTGTTATTATGACAATTAAAGTTATCATAAAGATTATATTCTTGAGGGAAATATCCGGACAAACCGAAGATGTGAAGAGAGGGTTACAAAAACTTTCGAGGCGAGAAGGAAAGGCGCACAAAATTTAAATCTTGGCCTACACAAATAGGGAGGGGTAAAACACCGGTTTGTTTCCTCTGCAGACTTATTGGAAAAGAAAGGATAAGTGAGAAAAAAAACATACAATTTAAGATGGCTTTTTTCTTTTTTAAGATCTCACATCAAATGTGTCAACGTATGTAAGGTTTCAACCGTTTACCTCCTTGACTCCGCTTCTATCACTGGGAAGTTATATCAGATGGTGCCAAGATATCCTGAATTATTATCTTTTATTCTTTAGTATAAAACGCCATAATACCCAGATTAAAATCCTCTATCTTAATTAAAATCCATTATTATTCCGAATTTCCACTAACCCAAGAGAAGCTGTTAAAAGACTTTATGGTGGGGAGGGGGTAGAGGGTATTGGAATATTTCCAAGTCAAAGGCGTTTCAGGGAACTCTTTTATAAAATATACCTCTATAAACAGTGTATATAAATTATTTTTTTAGATAATTGCCGATTTCATTAAATATCTTTACTAATTTTTGCAGTTTGAAACAAATCCAGGGGTCTTTAAATTATTGAGGAGGGTGACTCTCTTCTTTACTCCTTTTCCACGACCGGGTCTCAAAATTCCTTCTTGAGACTACACTATTGAATTAGTCTTGATGTAATAAATTGTATGTATAGCTAATATACTTAAGCTTAGAATTGGAGAACCTTAGTAATAAACCATTGTCTAACAATAAAATTCATTTTAAGCTAGACTTGCAGATCTGGTGATATATTGTTGATTTTTATATTTATGAAAAATCAATTATATCTTTTGTATCGTAACATAACTCTTTAAATTGGATAACCTTGAATGTTTAAAAATTACACAAATTGAGGCTTGTGATTTTTAGAAAAATAAGGAAAACACTTAGTTTTTTCTTGATAGTCGCTAAAACCTTTCCTTACGAAGGTTTTATGTTTCACAGAAGGACATATTTTATTCCCGTTGAATGCAATAGCTTAAAAAAAAAATTAAATGATAATCACTATGGTTCAGAAGTATATTTGATAAAATGCACAGAGGCATATGATTTGTTTTTAATATGTCACCATTTATAAATTTCCTTAAATAATATGAATTAGAAGAAATACTGCATGAATGCTCTGAAACCAGGACGATTACGATTCTTAAGAGAAAACTGGAAGCAATAAATGTTGAGGAACCCCCTAATCCTCTGAGAAATATAGCCATAGTTTTTTGGGGTCTCTGGGACTGAACCTTTACGACTTCGTACGTCTAGTGCTCACTCATAGCCATCAAACAGTCCTTCATTTAAACGACTTTTTTTTTTTGTTTGACTTTGAAGTTTGTTTTTAATAATTCATAACCAGTGATAGCCTGATTTTGAGAGTAATAAAATAAAATGGTTTATATTGCTATACTTATAAGAACTATATTCAACAAATACGTGCTAAGAATTTATTCGAAACCTGATTAGTCTTAGGTAGTCATTTTACGCTCTGAAACAGCCTTGCTACATTTAAGAGTTATTTAAAATCTTTCTACCATTTTATTACAACATATATTTTTAAGAAACTCCTTAACCACAGCCCTGGGTGGATCTAGGGTCGAGAATATGATATGAAAATGTTTCTAGATTACGTTTAGGTGGGTTGCTGATCCGTCCAAAATAAACCGCCAGATATTTCCTGCGACTCATGAAGATCAAATACCCACTTTATTGAAACTGCTTATTTTTCTCGTTAAGCCCTTTCCACTTCAGAGTTGATCTACCGAAAAATATGTACTTGGTGCTGAGTGGTGAGAGAAAGAGGTTATGGTATGACTTTTGTTTTTTAAAAAAAACTCAATATAGTGGTAAAATATTCACAAAAAAAAAAATAGTATAAAATTAGTAAGATAAAGTTATAAATAATTAAATGCAAGTCTTCCTCAGCATAGATATAAATATAAAAAATGAACCAGTTAAAAAATACATAAATTAACATAATCATTTAGATTGGAAAATAATAATATACAATTTTACAATAATTTTTTTTTCTAAGACAACTATTAATTAATTAACTACAAAACAATGTCGTAGCTTTAGCTCTAATATTTCGTCACTCAAAAGAAAAATCTGCAATATTATTTTAAAACTTAAAAAATTATAATAAAAATCAAAGCATCATTCTAGAGACATCTCGGTACAACCATCGTTTTATAGGATATATATATTCTAGCTTTGCAGAATTCTTATGAGATATCTCTAGAATACTTATTATTATAGCATTATTATTATTATTATTATTATTATTAATGGTATGAAGTTTTTTTCGGAGTTATCACAGCTTAAGCGACGATAACCCATTCATAACAATAGTTATGAATGGTTTATCAAATACCGGTATCAAATTTTACTTCATATCGGAGTTTAATCAATTTATCCAATTGGTTTTGCCTTTTGTAACTACTAAGATTTCATTGAAACAGTTGAGCAGTTTGGCTACAGGTACTAATAACACTCATCAGGACAAAACGACTGGAAATCCATGACGAATCTTCTAATTTTCTTGATAAAATTCGAAAGGAACTAAGGGACAGTTATGCATAAACTGTATATAATAACATGAGCAGAAATAAAATAACAAAATTCCATTTTATTTTTATTTTTGGGCCGAGGATTCAATTATAAGGTATAAAAAAAATTGGGGTCGGTGTGCGCACAGGTTTCAGTTGCTAACCCATTCACGTCCCCAGGTTTTGTATAGATAAGTGGGGTCGTGTTCAAATTATCTTTATTCATTTGGTTTAAAAAAACAAAACAACATTATTAACAAAAAAATGTTTTCATTATAATATAAAATATTTAAGGGTTTATCAAGGCGGAAATAACGTATATAAATTTTGTTCCAGTTAAGAATAAGAAAATTAACAAAAGATAATATGCCGTAATGCAAAATTCGTCGGGAAAGACCGGGTTGTCTAGGATTTTCACGTTAGAATCTAAATTTTTCCCTTTATTTATCGATAAAATTAGTTAATATTTTGTATTTGCCTATTGTTTAGCATTGCTAAAAACGAGAGGTAGTAATGTTTATAAATAACAAAAATAAAAGGTACTTTACTGGAAGATTTTCTTCAAATTTGCCATTTAAGACTGTTTAATGAGGAAAAGACAGATGTAGTGTTAAAAACTTATCTACTCATTGATTCACCGATGCGTTAGAGCTGTTATGAAAAAACTAAAAAAAACGCACATTTTTTTTAGTTTAAATAATTATTTCTGAAACTCTTTATCTTAAAAACTCATTCTAATCTAAAAATATACAAATAGGAATAATAAATGATAGTTTTTATAAAAATTAAGAGAAATATATGAAATAGTATATGAAACATAGGACAATTTATGATTGGACCAGATGATGACAAATGTCCGAAACGTTGCCCAATAAATAAAGTTGTAATAAGTGTTGAGGGTTTTCCTTAAACAGAAAAAAAAAATGATGCCAGATATTGAACCCTTAGACACCAATTACATAATGAAGATTATTTCTAAAACGAATGGGGAGAGAATTCATAAAATCGTCTTTAGGATGCAGCTCCCCGCTTGGAAAATGAGTTTAGGAGTTTCTAAATTTCTTCTAAATCTAATTCTCAAGTATTTGATTTTGGGACCATATATTTTAATGCGCTATGCGTTGGTGTTGGTTTTTTATACCTCTATACTTTTTTCACAGTTTTCAAATTCTCCCATTCCTCAAAAAGTAGAGCTGCGATCAAATGCTCCGTTGGCCTGCCTGTAGGAAGAATATCGCCCCACGGAACTGTAAGGAATGTAATAAGAATGCAAGCTGGGTGGCCCCCTCCAAGACACAAGATGGCCGGAGCGCACTATCTTTGGGGCCATCTTCGTTTCGCCATCTTCTCATCCCTTCAGCTAATTACCTAACGTCATGTCGCTAAATATTTCCACTTCTCTCTTGATCCATTTTCTTTCTTGTTTTTATTCGGCCGTTAGTCGACAGCAGATCTATCGGACGATAGCCGCCGGTCACGGGCCATCTATTACGAGCACATCATATCTCGTCCCTGAGATAACATACCATGCATTATCGCGCTTCACAGGATATGTCACAAATATTTGTAACACTGAGTGGCGTAAATACATTAATTGTTCAGTTGCAAAGGAACGAAATGATTCAAAAGCCTCAATATAACACAATAAGTTATGATACATTTATAGAATCAAATTTGAAATTAATTTATATGTGTTTAAGTTGATATAAAATGAATATTAAAAGCTATTCAGATAATACGTAGTTTTCAAGTTGAGAAAAAAATAATTTTTAGGGTATTTTTTTATACTTCCGGAAAAAATTGGGTTAGTGAGGTTGAAATCTGCAATGAGTGACCTAAAAAACATAAATGAACAAATTTTCAGAACTTCTCATTTAACTGGATTAACGGTGATTGCTCCTAAACAAGGGTCGAGAAAAAAATGTAAGGAATTTACTCTAGTTAAGCTTAGTGTAGGATGATGTTTTTATAAAAATGCAGGGTTTTCACGTGATAGGAGAAAAAAGGAAATAACTTAATTCGTCAACGTTTTTTTATATTTCCAAAAAAAAAAAATCAGATGACTGCTAAAATTTGTTTCCAAAACTCTCTAAAACGTGGAAGTGCAAATTATAAAAAAATTCCTAGGATATACCCCAATTCCTTGACTATTCGATGAAACTGGGGTAGAGAATCATTACAAGTAGTTCATAGTCCCAATGATCGTAAAGTTTTTTTGAGATAAAATCTTCCATAGGAGAATAATAAGGAGCCCATAAAATAATGAGCATAAAATCCACAGAATGACTGCATTCCAAGTTAATCCGATCCGAAATAAAACAACTTTTCAGTTAGCTTTAATATTTTTATAAAATATACAATTTTTTGTAGGCTGTAGTTCCTTACCTGCTATTCAAAAAACAATTTTTTTAAAAATAATTCATTTGCTTTAAATTGTCCCTGTAATCCCTTTTTTTTAGCCTAAAAGGGATTGAGATGGTCAGTTATGGATCATTTTCTTTAATACATGCTCAAATGTATTTTTCCGTGCATTTCGAAAACCGTTCATCAACTTGGTCCTATTTCCAGGAAAGTTAGGATTGGTGTAAATCTAATCTAATACGATTCTAACATCTATTTTTGCTAATGCATGAGCATATGTATTTTTCACGCATTTCTATGGTATGTACATTTCGAAATCCGTTCATCAAAGTACGGTCCGCGTCGGAGCAAAGTTATGATTTGTGTACAAGTAATCTGCTAACGATTCTAACCTCTATTTTCGTTTACGCATGCGCAAACGTATTTTCCTTGACACATCTTTCTTTCGAAACAGGTATGATCTGATTAGTTGGGTCCAGAGTTGGAGGAAAGTTGAGGATTAGTGTAAAAATGGTGTAGTGCCAAAAAGGCAATTTTCTGCTCGCGCCTACATTTCAAAAACATTTCGGTTAGTAGATTTTGTTCTGAGGAGAAATTTCTGCGGGAAATGAAATATTCAGGAAATATATTAAGAACATCGGTTCCCAACCTCTTTTTACCATAGCACTTGTTGGGACAAAAAAAAATTCCCAGCCCTCTTGTTGGGCTAAAAACATTTCGCGGCAATGTTGTCGAGCTCAAATAATGTAACCAAAATTATCCTTAGGGCAGTTGATAATGTAGAAAAATAAGAAGTACAAAATAAATGTTCGAATTTCCTATTTTCAATAAAATTGTTAGTAGTAATATTTTGAGAAAGTGACACTCACTTACACCACCCTGCCATACACTTGGGACACCTCTAGGTGCTTCGGCACCCACTTGCAACTGAATAAGTGGTTGGGAAGGTATGCTGAAATGTATCCTTGGTAGACGTATTGTTAATTAGGATTAAAAAATAATAATACTGCTGTTAAATAATGAGACCACTGTAAAACTTGATTTTGTTGTGTTGGCAATGCCCAAAAATGGACTTACATCTAACATTTAGTAAATAGATTTTTGAACATTCTGACACAATAAAGGTAATTTTACATAGTTTACAGTTGTGTCATTATTCTTCCGGACCAGCGATATGCCCTTATTAGCTTCAAAGCTGATAAATATCTATCATATTGGAAATAGAAACTTCTGGAAAATTTAAAAAATAAAACAAAAAACGGGCCAAATGGAACGTAAAGAGTTCTATTAGGGCTCAATTTTTTTTTTTAAATTTTAGCCTCAAGTTAGAAAATGTTTGTGAATTCATAACATTCTACATACAAATTGATAGACCTCGATATTAACTGAATTGAAATAACTAAGATAGGTTTATTTATTACCATATGTTGGTTAAGCAAACAGTGAATCAGTTCTTATTTTTGGTGTTTCTATATCCTGCTAAATATGACTGAGTTATTTAGCGAATGGAAGATTCGGGAATTGCATCAAGCATTCACATCAGTAGATGGTAGTAGTCACAAAGGTGTCATCGACAGTCGTCGTCTTGGTATCGTCATGAGGCGACTAGGACACTTAGTGACGGACGAAGAAGCAGAAGCTTTGATGGATGAAGTTACTGATCTACCAGGGGAAATCACGTTTTCGGACTTTCTGACATTGATGGCAACCAAGATGAAGCAAGTGAACACCGAGGATGTTATCCAGGAGGCTTTCGACGTTTTGGACGCGGATGGAGACGGTGAAATAAAAGTGGAGGAATTAGAGAGGTCGTTGACGAGGCTGGGGAACAGGTTGACATCCAGAGAGTACAAGGAAATGGTAACTGTTATGGGGTTGGGTGAGGACGACCAGGTCAGCTTCAAGAATTTCAGGAATATTATTGCAGACTAGCTCCAAGATCATTATTAATATAATAATAGTTATTACTAATAATTAAAGTTGGCACAAAGTGAACTTTTCTTTAAAAAATAAATATTACCAAGTTTAATAAAGTCTATTGTTCTTTTTTAAATAATTCAATCGGATTATTAGTGCTAAGTACAAATGAGTTTAGTTTTATTTAGAATTTTAATACAAAATTTGCTAAACTTTCTCTTGAGTGATCTCCTATTTAGTTTTGTAGACTAAAGTCTTATCAATCTTCAAAAAACTTCATCATCACTGTAAACATTATTTAATTGGTGATTTTTCATGGAAAACCCTCAGAAATAGTTCATATACATCTTAAATTCAGTTTGATTCCAGTATTAATTCTCATATGTTATCTCTTGATACCACACATATGACTTTCGGCGACTGAAGTATTACATAAAATATAACCAAAAAAACTACGATTTGAGCCAATGTCAAAATTGAAAACCTTATAAAAATACAAAAATTTCCTTAGTTGGATGTGTCAAAATTCTCAATGTCACAGATATCTTTCGCACGTGCTTATTTCTCCAACAAATGCGATTCCATGCAAAGTATACCATTACTGAAGAAAATGGCTAACCGCCGATCAAGGTTTGCGAAAAGAAAATTATTTAGGATTCAGGAAAATGATCCTGCAATACCTTCGTGGGAGACCCTCAAGTATGTCCTTTTGAAAGAGATGTGAGTACGAAAACAGTTTCCAACTGCCAACCATAAAATGGCCAACCATAAATAGAATAGAATGATTTGTAACAGAACATATGTTTTTAAACTAATAATTATATAAACTATATTAATTAAATCATTTACAACTTAAAAGTAGGTATTGATTATTAAACCTCATCTTTCATTGAAAACCTCCATTACTTTGCATTCTCCCTAACTTGCATCTTGCGAACATTCTCAGGGCTACTCAAAAATACAGAGTAAGGGTGACTCTGTCAGATAGGAATTAAATAAGTTACCACTAGAAAAAAATGGAATATATCAACTTTACTGGTTTGGACAAGTGTGCAAAAGATAGGAAATCGATACTAGATAGTAAAATAAAGTTGAAATTTGAAATTCTAAAAGCCGTAAGTTGATTTTACAAAAGCTTTTGATTGTGTTCCACATTCAATAATAGTCCAATAAAGTAAGAATAAATAAACATTAAATTAATTTTTTCTCAGATTTATATGTTATTAACATAACCCTTTCATCCCCTCATGTCTTTAATTTAAAACGAGTTTATGCAATCTTCTTTTGTTTTCTTGTCTGAAAGATTTTTAATTTTAGAGAAAAACTTTGGAGTAAGCTTTGCATGTTCATCGCCTCTAGAATATTCTCTCTGTGGAATGATACTATATTTTGTGGGGGAGGTGCTCCATACTCTGTATCTGTCCTGTGTGGCACGCCACGGATTTGAGAGTCTTCAATTTATTTAGGGATATGATACACCTCTGTTGAATAAACTCCGGAACTATGGGGAAAAAAGGGCTTTCCGAAACTCCCAACCGTTTTTCAAAGGGTTTTTCAAACTCCCAACCAGGAGGGTCTGGTAAAACCCTGCTAAAGAACTTCCTCACTACTGATGTAATATTACTTATGTTTTCTCTAGTCCATCCAGCTCTATAATCCACATAGCGGAAAAAAATATATTTGAAGAATCGGAGTTTAGCTACCTTGCTGTTATCGTGCTTGCCAATGAGGGTAGCAGATATTTGTTAGAATACATCTTTGGCATCCAGAACACTTGTAATATTTATGATCGTAGAATTTAAATCTTCAAAACTGGCCTCTGGGATCTTGAAAAAAAATTGGAGATAATGCAAAAGCATAGCAACATATCTGATCTCATCTTGGATGTGTTGATGTGTTCCGTTAATGTGTAACTTACAGGTGGAACCAGCAACCAGGAGTATGTTATTGCAATAGCTTAAATTGTAAAAGTTGGCAGGTATCATATTTTAGAAGCCCGGACTATACCTTACGGTATAGTATATATCTTCCTTTGTAGACCATAAACAGCCATTCTGCTCCATTTTCCTATATTCAGTCCTGAAACAATCCTGCAAAGTGAAACGTCGATAACTAATGAATAATTCATGGGGTATTTTTGTAACAATATTCCAATATACATCTTTTCATTTCAGGCCACAACTAGGGGCAAATTACCTCAATTTCTTCAACTTCAACTTCACTCCAAAATAAAGATTATTCATTTTATCAATTTTACTTTAACTTCGCCCACACTTGATTTAAGATGAACCGTTTTTTAAATGTAATCGATTACCTTGTATTTAAATTTTAGGGCTTCCAGATTATTATGTTATTGTTATTATATGTACTTGCTGTAGTTTTTGGATAGTATTTAAATGGAAAATAATTGAAAATCCTCCATTAGCGACAATTTAATTGGTTTTATTTTTTCTCTCTCCCTGATTCATGTTTTATTTTAATCGAAGACGTAGGTTGGAGTGGAACAGCGTCCTGTTCGACGTGATGACACTCCAGCTGTCCATTCTGGTTGGGATATCCTTGCCGATCGTCATTTACGTCCTCAGCGCCTGGTCCTTGGTCTTCACCCTTCAGGAAGGTCTCAAAGGACCTCTTTTGGCGGTGTCGGTCCTCGTCCTGACAACGCTCTCCTACATCTTCATCATACAGTACTTGGTTTTCTGGATACGCGGAAAGTTACTACAATTCAGTTTGGGATGAAGAATACACTTTCAGTTCCTATTTCCAGATGATTAAATATTTTATTAAGGTAAGATTATTTTTTTATCAATATTAAAAGATATACATATTAACCAAAGGGATCGTATCAGTGACTGTTGACAATGATATCATTGTATCGTTTTGTATATCACTTTATGTGGTTCATTGCAAGCATTTCTTAACACTATTGAGATGTTGCTTGGTATTCCTACTTGCCTCCAATAGATCTTGTTCAAAACCGTTTTTTCAGCGTTTTCATCTTGAGTGTATTTGTAAACCATTCTTGATAATGTGTGCATGGGTCAGTTTTGAATATTCAGTTATTTAAAATTACTCTGCGGAGGCTGAGACTCTAAAGCTATTTGTCTGGTGGTGTATAGGTTAAAGCAGGTCTGTGAAAAAATTAATTATCAATGAACTGTGACTGAATTCTCAGGGATATATTATATTTATCGGTGCTTCATTTATAAATAAATAAAGGTTCACTGTATTCTTGTAGATAAACGCTGTTACACTTTCTTATAGTTGTGATATTACTAGCATAACAGATATCTGGCACTTGCAAATTGGCCTTTAATTAAGATACTACCTTTAATATAAAAATACTCATCTCTCCTATATGTTTAATAGCTTCAGAGTACTATTTCAATAATTTCAATCACAGGTCATAGAAACAGAAAATCAATTGAATATTTTCTTTTATTTTTTTCATAATTTTCCGTCGCGTAATATTGTATTGAGTTCTATCATCACCATATCAACATTCAACTAACCCTAAGATACGCATAATTAGCCATGCCTTATCCTATCGTAAACATCTAAATTAAAATCACAAACATCTCTTCTTATTTTTAAAACAATTCTCAGGTCACTACTGATCTACAAATGTGAAGACAAGGGAGCGGCATCCTTTACGAAAAGGAAAAAAAATGCAATGATTTCAGAATAAGGTCCTAAGAATTCTAGTGAATGCTCCTTGGTTTGTAAGAAATAGCCAATTGCATCTTGAACTAAAAATGGCATCATTAGACGATTTCATAAAAAAATGATTCAAAAATGAAATTCCACTCCCAGTTACCAGCAGTCAAAGGAGTAACTTCCAACTTGGGAAATGCAACCTCATCCCGAAGACTGAAGCTCAGATTGCTGCAGGACATTCTGTTATAAATTCTATATTTATCTATTTCTATTGTTGCCATTACTATTATTTTATTTATTTTTACTCTTCGTATTTTTCTTAAATTACCTTTTTTTTTTTTTTTTGGGAGTCAGTTATTTATTTTGTCAAATCAATAAATGTCATTTTTTTTGATTAACTTTTCTTTTTTTTTTTTTTCTGTTATTATCTATTTCTCATTATTTTTATCTATTTCTTTTATTTTATTTTGTATTTATGTATATAATTTTTATAATTCATCGTGAATATTCAATATTTATATCGTTTTGAATAGTTAGGGGTGTCTTTTGGATGAGACTAAATAAACCCCCCTCCCCACCCAATAATCAATTGTTGAACAAAAAAAAAAATCGAACTGTAATATCAACCATGTAAGGCCCACCAGGCCGATGATGATTGATGATCTCCTTTCTTTCCTTTAGGAATACAACTAAATAGTCGAGTAACTAAAAATTGTCTATATGGGTTTTGTATAATTCTTGGCAACCGTGCATTGATATCCTACATAGTACGTGCAAAGAACTTGAAATAATAAATTTAGGAAATTACGATTCTCTACGATTATTACTAAAATCCTGAAGTTTAAAAAAAATCAGCCTGTAAGTAAACAGCTGATAGTAGTTTCGATAAGGTGTTAGGACAGTTGGTCGCTTTCACGGTTTCCTTGCACACGTGTGCTAGTTCTCACGGAATTCTTCTATTTACCTTTCAAGCATTATAAATAAACCTTTAAATATTTTTTTCATGTAGATTTAAAATTTTAATATTTAAATCTTTCTAGAGAAATTTCAAATGAAAATATTTATAATAGAAAAAACATGTAAATATATAATGAGTAAATATAATACAAGTAGTTTAAAAGATTTTTTTTTTTTAATACAAGCTTAAATTTGAATAGATCAAGTTGGAATTCTCATAAAAGCCCGAAAAAGAGAGGAAACTGCGCGTCAATTGTTCCAATTACTAGACAAGCTATAATATAAAAGGACTGATTTACACGACTATATTAAGGTCTATCTGAACTTAAGAAGTTGAGCCAATAGCTCCTATAGGTAACCCATCGAATTACTCTCTTATCTAATTCTTAAAGGGGCCGCACCGTAGCTCGGGGTTAGGCGCAAGTCTCACGTTCTGAGGTCTGCGGGCTGTGCCGGTTCGAATCCATCATTGGACGTAGACCTTTTCATCGAGTGGCCGTCCCTCGAAATGAAAAACTTGATCCCCAACCATGGTTGTTAGAAATAGGTTGGTCACCTGTAGATAACTAGGCGAACATCACCATCACCTTCAACAAGGATTGCCTTAAAAAAAAAATCCCTTAGTTCCATACTTTAGACCAATGTACCAAATATAGCCGATCACGTCCCAAACAGTTATCAATCCTCCCATAATAAACTCTCTAGCCAACCAGATGTATTTGTTTTTGCTTCCATTCCTCTTCTATTCCTAATAACCTAAGTCGCCTGAAAAGAAGATGGCTTCGATACCTAATGTAGAAATTTTATTGGAGTGCTCCCTATTGATAGTTTCTTCACAAAGCCATTAGAGCTTATCACATTTACTTTTTGTATTTTTAGCTATTTGAAATATAGTTTTAAGTTTCAAAGAAAAACATTTGAGTAGGAATTCACCTATAATTTGTCCTGCCCTAAGGCCAGTGGAGGGCCGAAGATTGCTTTTTTCTCTTTTCTCTTTCACGGGAACCTCATAAAAGAGCACTAACATGATTTAAGAATTTTATGAAACCAATCTTACCCAACCGATTACCATTACACAGCGTGAGGCATTAGAGTTAATAATTTTTCCTAGTTATTAGTACTTGTGGTTGTCGAAGGAGTAAGATTGAATATTTAAAGGCAGATTGGAAAAAGCAATGTTGCGTCGATAACGTTCGGGATGAGGCGAATTCTTGGACGAATTCGAATTCGGAAAATCTTTTATTTTCTTTACAAGTCCGACGTTTCGGCCAATTCGGCCATCGTCAAGGACAATCTATCACAAAACAGCTTTTATTACATCTATGATCCTCAACAATTCAAGGTTTTTGAGACTATTATGGATAAAATTTAAATTATTTATTTAAACAATATTAACCAGTCTTAAGAGTATTTAAGATTATAAATAAAATTTAATTTCATTGTGAAATTCAATTAGTGTTACTTGAAGAGTGAAAAATTAAGCGGAATTGTGTGTATCATCAAATCTATATCTTAAAGTCTTTACTTTTTTAAATCTAGACAATTAAATTGTTTACAATCTAATAAATATGCATATGCAATATACAAGCGTATGATGAGGAGTTTTGACCAAACGACAAATGACAAATGAAGGGTTTTTATCGAACACTAATATGTTTCATCAACACTAATATATCAAACACTAATCCAAATCTGAAAACTGAAAGTTTTTAAACTAATTAAAGTTCAACTCTGAACTTTTATTTAGTTTATTCCAAAATTTTAATTTTCACGAGTCAGATATCTGTTACAAATAAACATTTTCATTACCTACATGAGATACTCCCATTATAATTTTTAAATAATTTCTTTCCAAAAATGGATATATTGACTTTTGAAAAACAAAATCACTCAAATATCTACAAGCTAGATGTTTAAATGTATAATAAATGTACAAATCAGCAATCTACATATTTAAATTAAATTTTTTTAATTAAAGATTGAGAACGCGGATTTATTTCATATAATTCTATACAAAAAATTAATGAATAATTCGAAATTAATGTATATCTCTGTTGTTTTTTCTCATTTAATTTATAAGAAAAATGCGTAGAGTAAAAATGTTCAGAATATTTATAGATTGTGGTGTGCTTAAACAACTCCTCTGTTGCTTCTGTTCTTAATTTTCAACCATCCCATAATCTTTTTTTTTTTTTACATCCCTGATTTATTTTTAAAGTTGTGCATCTGACAAAAATGGTTTTATTTATTTATTTGTTTTAAGTATTTCATAGATCGTACTATAAGTCAGCCCCACTGCTTTAGGTACAGGCTGTAGAACTACTCTATTAAAAAAATTAACCCAATTACTTACTACCTTTGTCCAATTCAAAATAAAAACCTTTTTTAGAGTCAGATGTGTCACTATTAAAGCAAAGCAACGATATGTCACTAGTCCGTATTCTACGACTTATTGCCTCTTATAAAAAAGAAAACGACCTTTTCTATCCCCCCCCCCCAAAAAAAAATATTTTTTTCTTTTTTTCGTTCAGATTTTTTTAACCCACTTAACAAATGGTTCGTATCTAATAGGGACTAACAAAAATATGAATTTTGTATCTGTCTATCTGTCTGTTGACGCCATAGAAAAACAAAAACAAGAAGAAAAAAAAAATCAGACAAGTCAAAACAGTGTTAATGAAAGAGACTTCAACCCTTCCGGCATTTTTTGTCAACGAGCAGGAATAAGAAAGCCAGTTTGAAAGGAGGGGTGGCAAATTAGGCAACTCGTTTAGGGACAAGGCAAATATAAAAACTGACTTGTCATCCTCATTCCACCTTGGCTTAGTAACCATCTGTGAAATTAACAGAAAAGTTTTAGTCTTTATATTTTTTGAAAACATAAACAATCTCTAATGAATTATAAGTTTTGTAGATAGCCTGTTTTCCTTGTTAGCTGAAATTTTGAAATCGAACGCTTATTAACCTTATATTAATATATGTATTTTTAAGAAGAATAACATAATAAATATACTTAAATACTTTAGAAATAATTACCATAGACAAGTTTTATTCTTCTTTTTATTTTGGTATTCAACCAAGTAGAGTAACTCACCTTTATTTTTTCCAAAGTATTGTGTAAAAGTTCTTTTTGATAACAAGGACCGTCAATTTTATCAAAGGAATGAATATAGAAAGCTCTCATTGAACTCCAATGTATAGCATTCATAACTCAAATTTGGAAACCTCTGTTCGTTTTTCCCCTGCGCCCTCTGTATATATTAAAAATTATTTATGTAGGTAATTGACGATTTATAAACAAAAAATAAATTAATATACTCAATACTATGTGGTATAGGAATATTTATTGAGTGTAAATAAAAAGGTAGAGTCTGGATTATCTCTCTAGGAAGTCTGGTGAGTCAATTCATTTAAAATTTTTTGATGTTAATGACTTTCATTTTTGAATGAATTATTTATTTGAATGAATTAACGTAACACCAATTTTCATCCTTATATATTTTAATTTATACAATAATAATCACCTCATGATTTCATATGGGAAATCATGTCAACCATTTGTGCATCTTCACTTCTCTCTAGCATAGCCATCACTCTACATTTCTTACTACCTCTTTGGACCTTATCTCATGTCTAGTGTGCTGTTTGGTTACCTCCCTGTTTGATTGGTGTTACGTTAGTTTTATTATTGTTATAGGTTTTTAAAGTACATGAATATGGGACAGTGGTCCCGAAACGTTGTACAATGCCATGAAGAATTAATTAATAAATAATTCATTCAAAAATGGAAGTCATTAACCTCAAAAAATTTTAAATGAAAAAGGTAAGAGGTATTGCGCTTATAGGTTGTTGCTGGTCTTATTTTGTAACCGTAATTAATATTTACAAACTAACTGGAAACATGCATCTATCTTATGGTACTGGTAATAATGGGGGCAACGTATACTGCAAGTGGGCCTATTGGTCCTTTTTGCCAACCCCAAGGCAGACCAATGGAATGACTCTTTTTATGACTTTTATTCCTCTATATCGAACCTTTCTGATTTTCTAATGAAATTTACCAATCGGTAGAGCAAGTCTCATATTCTAGGATTCTATGACTGCCTCGAAGCCTATATCTTAGTGACGCGTACTGGTCACAATCTGCAATATAATGTAGGTTAGATTCCACGGTCTGTCACATAAGTGGCAGGTTTAATCGCGAACTACTCCACAAATATTAAAATTTATTTTAATTCTGCAGTGACGAGTAAGAACTATTACTAATCGAAACTCATTTCTGTTTAGGCCTAACATCCACTTAGTTCTAGAAGTAGAGGGTTTAGTTATTAGTATCTTGGCTTGTCTTAGCCCTATACATTCCCTTCACTCTTTGTCTGCTAACTTCCATGTCCAGTCAAGGACTTCTTTGCGCTGATGCCTTTTAGAGATGCGTAGGAATGGTTCTAGGTGCTCGGCCCCACTTCTAGCGAGCTGGCCAGATTTCTCATTACAAGTGATTCCCTTATGTTCGGGTCCTTAAGCTTTTTTGAGCTCCCCAATGACTCTAATGTCTTTTTTCACTCTCTCACCAATGACTATCTGAAAAGAGGGTGATGCATGTCCTTTCACAGATAATGGACTTCAGAGCAAGTAGCTGCTGAAAAAATGGTCAATACACCTTCAGGAAAAACAGTCGAGTATTTGCCTACTGCGAAGCTTAGTTCTAGGCCTGAATCTTCTATATAGACTCCTGCACCCGTTAGACCATTGGCATCATAGTTGTTTCTCTGTTTGTTTTAATTTTGCAGTAGTTTTAAATCTAAATCTTAAATTCTCAACCAAACAGACCACAGAGTGCTTATAGAAGAGATCTTGAATTGAATAATTTTTTTTTTTTATCAAATCATTAGTTTTATGAAACAAAAACTGGGTCCTATAATTCTTAAATATTATTTATATGAGGGCATAGTCTTGTAGTTCTCATTTGGCTAGTATTTAACAGGCTGGACAAAACCTTCAATACTCCTTGATATACAGTAATTTGTTTTTTAACATTTCATTGAAATAGTACAATCTGCCACACTCTAGGGCCATAAGTATTAGGGCTGTCATATTCAATCAAACCATGTAAACATAAAATAATAAAAAAAATAAACGAGGAGAAGATGGTTGGGGGTGTGGTCAATAAGTCATCCATAGTCCAACTATCTCTCATGATTATGACAATAAAAAATTAAATTCCATCTCCCGCTATTATGGAAGAGTTGAAGTAAATCTATTCTTCTACCAAGTTATCCAAAACGCTGTCCGTCATACATCTTTGATCTTCTTCGATTTAAATCATCCATTCATTCTCGCAATACCCGTTCTCGATCCTCAGATTTGTATAAAACGGCCAACTGAGCAATAGCTGTTTGACAAATCTTTCATTGCCAGATCCTTCTGCCTATTTCCATCTCTATTTTCGTCATTCCAGTACCCTTCCCAACCTTAAATCTCGCCTATTCCTTCACTATTTCTTCATCCAAATCCAATTCAATTAAAATGAATGCTGTTATGTTCAAAACATAATTTTTAAATCGATTAAATTAAATCTGTACCGCTACAACCCATCAAAGGTCAAGGGTGCAGTACTTTGTAAAGAAATACTGTTACTAGACCAACGGTTGTGCAAGGAGGTGATTTGGTCAGAATCATGCTCAACCACCAGCTATTTTCCCATACCGTTTTGTTGATATCAATAATCAGCAATATCAATAACACATTCACTTCGTGCTTTTTGGACTATTATGACTATGCCTGGTTTGTTATTAAGCTTGGTGTGACGTAATCAATGAACAATCCAAATATTCTTCAGAACTTGTCGATTGTTTGAATCAGAACTTGTTCAGTATGGCCCTCCCTACTGTTGGTTAAATGAATCACTGCATGGTCGTATTTACCATGATTTTTCTAAATCAGAAATAAACTGGGATACTTCTATCAAGTGGCTTAAAAAATGATATTTATTTCCCGAAACGGAAGAGTTCATTTTGGCCATTCAGGATCAGGTGGTTGCGACCAACGCTTATGGGAAACATAAGTGTGTAGAAGACGTTGATGACTATTGTCGCTGATGTATGACCGCAGTAAAATCTATACACCATATATCACCTGGATGTCAAGAGTTGGTGAGTAAAGAATACCTTATTCACTAAGCACCGGAGTTTTATATAAAATGCAAGGTCACCCAGTTTCTTATTATCGGTATTGCATGCCTTTATGCTTCCGTGAAATTCAAAGCGGTGAATGCATTGTCCAACAACCTTATTGCTGACCACACAGGGGAATTACACTGCAGAAAACTTAATCTTAAGTTATTTTCTTGCCGCTGCAGCTACTTAACAGACTAATTGCATTCCTCCTAGGTAAAAACATCCTCTCATTTGAAGATTTGGGGTGTCTTTTCCTGGCTGAGGTAGAAAGGACTCGTACATTAAAATACTAAAAGTGTAAATATATTGTCAGTTCTGAAATAGTCCATGTATTTATTGGTTTAAGTAAGTTACCTGCTGACAGATAGGTTTTGAGGAGTGTTCCAATTCGTCATTTGAATACGCAGATAATATAAAAATAATAATGATAAAAATTATCATTATTATTTTTCATGAATTTCAGATGCTGGCAAAAACGTAAACATTTATAAGCGTCTGAATGAATCTGTTAGTTGTTTTATTGTATCATTTTCTTTTCTATCCACATCTACTTTATTAGTTATCTTATTTTGTTATATTATTGGGACAAAGAATGCTAAAAACGATGATGCAATTTTTTTTTTCCAACTTTGAATCAGAACTTCTTCAGACTTGAATCTTTTTATGCTCCGGTGAAATAAAATTTAAAGTGGTGAATACATTGTCCAAAGACCTTATTGCTGACCATATTGGGGTATTACTTTGCACATCTTACATCTTAGCATTAAGATGTTCCTTGACAGATTGAGGGATTGAGTAAGTTAATCCTTTACTGAAGTCTTCTGGGAGAACAACGGAATTGGTTATTGATTTCTGGTGATATGAAGCCAATACAGAATATGCACCAATAAAATAAAAAAATAATTTTTAATTTTGTCAGGATATAGGTGATTTCATTTGTCTACTCGGTTGCTGGATGTCATCTTCGTTTAACGGAATTTCATTCCCTGGTAAAACTGAGACTGCCTTTTTCCGAACCATGCTCATCCACGATCCATGAAAATCACAGTTTCGGAATTCATCATATCTTTAATCAGTAATCATCCGATTCCTTCTCATTGACTTGTAAAACACCTATATTGGATTTATAATTTAATGACACAGAAGGCCTTCTGCTTTTATGAAAACATCCAATTCTGCCTTCGCCTATTTTCAATCTCAGTTTATCTTCTTAACCTATTAGCGTTATAGCCAATTTCTTCTTCATACTGTTCAAATAAATATTCAATTTATTATTTAGTTCCGACTCCTGTACCGATCCTATATGTAGCACCATAATTCCGTCCACTTTTTCCTTTAGTTTAATGTAGCTACTTCTTAAGTAATTAGTCAAGATTCCTTAATCTTTTCTTCCATGTTGCTAATTTTTGACTGCTCGCTGTTTCTTCTCTTCAGTTGCTGTTGATGAACATTCCTTAATCAAATCTAATGCGATAGCCACTGACCTTGCACCAATATGTATCCAACGATGGATATATTTTATGTCTGAATCAAGTGCTAAGCATTCGGACAAAACCAAGTCGAATAAATTTTGAAAATATGAAAAATAACTGTACATTTGTTGTTCACACCATTTCTTCAAAATAATATTAGAAATAGCTAGTTCGTCATGAGGAAAATGTCTTTCTTTTTCAGTTTCAAAATTAACGGCTCATATACGTGTATCAATGGTTGAAGGAAGATATATTCTTTAAATAAATCTTTAGTCCCGAAGATGAAACTTATTAATTTTCTCTATTGCGACATCATGAAGTGCATGTGCATTAAGACGCTGGCAGTTAGATTCCTCACAAGACCGACCGCCCCCTAGATGCCCGTGGATGATAGGACCATCTGGGTAATGATAGCCTTCGGGAAGATGCAAGAAGGATGGCCTCCGGGAATGACCCCTGGCCCCTCCTCATCTGTCAACTACCCACGTCCTCCCTGACAGCCGTTGAAACTGTCATTATTATTGATTCTCCGTGCTGGTCTGTTTCATATCGCTCAAGCACGACCTACACCATTGAAGCGTCCTTGCTAGGGAAGTAAATCTATCTAAAGAGAATTTAGCTAGAGGTGAGAATTAACGATGCGTATTTCAGGCAATGAAAAGACTCTCAGTCATTCTAAAATGCTTATTACTTCATTCCACTTTACACCTAAGATCTCATTTGTAATCCTAAAAGCTAGGTCCATCTTGAACGAAGTGGAAGCTCCGAAGAATTATGGTATGACCTGCATATTAGAGATGGGGTTATTATTTTTTTTAAAATTCCTTCAAACTATTTTCTGAACAAGTAAACTACACGCTAGTTAAAATGATTGATTTATTTTATATTTGAAAAGTAAAATCATGTATGTTCAAAGTATATTTATTTGCATATAGAAAGATGGTCAGGAAACACCTTGTAAACTATATTTGTTTCTCCTTTGACCGCAACCCTGACCATCTTCCTATATATCAATTTTTACGGTCAACTATATATACATATATTATATTTATTTACGTTTATATTTTCTTCTATCTGTGAAAAACTGCTCAATCTTTCTTAACACAATCATACTTCTTAGTTCATTATTAATTATTCGTTTCAATTTATTGATTATAGGTTAGGGAGCCTTATAGATCACAGCAATCTGGTAAAGATGACGCTGCTTTAAGAAAATTATTCCCTAAGTTTTATCAAAATTGGGTAAGTAATGCTGGTGACCACTGCTGCACTCCATTACCACGAAGAGAGACCCAGATATTTTCTGAAGGAGGCCCCGAATACAAAATAAAAAGGAAAATATATCCTTTCCAACGCTCTTTATTTGATTTTGATTTCCTAATGTTTTGCTACCACTGCCAACGAAAATAGAAACCCAACTGTTTTAAGTAGAATTCAACCAAGGTCAATGATATCTATCAAGAGAAAACTGCTAAGAAAATTGAGAATTAAATTGTCTCAAGCGGGATTTTAATACGAAAATTTTAGATCTCAATTGTACAATATAGAAAAGTTTTTTTTAAAATACACCATAGAAATCAAATTACGTTATAATATTGCTATTTTTATTACTCTCACTGTATCTTACTAATTACTGCTACCTTTGATTAAGATAAATATATGGAGGATATCACATAAAATTATTCCACGTTATTTATATATATATCATTATTAAGTATTGTTATATTCAGTCATGTTTGTTGAGGTATAAATTAAATAAATAAAAGAAGAATAAAAATATTCAAGGTAATTGTTTACCTCAGCTCCCCCAAAATGGCGGAAGCCCATTTTTCCGTGACGAGAGTGTACTGACAGTCCCGGACGGAGCCGACTATGGACGACTTAAGGAAGGTTACGAAATTAACCACCTTTCAAGAAGGAAAATTTCTGTCCCTGCACATTTACTCCTTTCTTCCTTTGTTAAAGGTAAGCTTATAATACACCACAATTTTCGGCAGCAGTTGCTATTATTTCTTCTAACTTATAAATATTTTATAATATATACGTTTACTTACTTCTTCAAACTTATAAATATTTATTATACGTTAGAAGAACTAAATTATAATACTTAGACTCTGTAACCTAATCAGATAAGTGCTTCTTATATATGGTACTAGCTGATCCGGCAATGCTTCGCTATTGCTATATTTGAGGATGTAAATAGGTTTAATATACATGGTTGATAATTATTAATGTATATTTGTTGTTTATTGTTGCTTAAAGGCGTAAAACCCTCTGGTCATCAACGCCTAGGGCATGCTATTATGACGAAGTTACACCCACAATAATAAAAAATATAATAATAAATAATAAATAAATAAAATAAAAAAAACAATAAAAATTAAAATCAAACAGGAGTTATAATTTTGAAAGAAGACGTCCTTTTAAAAATTTAAACACTAATGTAACTTTAGCTTCCTCATCTATGAGAGCTTCCGATAAATTTGGGGTCAGTCCTATCCTGTTTATTGTTGGCAAATAGTGAGAATATTCTTCAAAAATATGTTTAATCATGAGAATGGACTGACAATATTTGCACGTCGGAGGTGGCAGTTTTCTGATCAGGTGAGAGTGCGTGAGGAGAGTATGACCCATTCTCAAGTGGGTTAGAGCAACTTCCTCCCTGCGGTTGTTGCAGTAGGATGTCGACCATGGTTTTACTGATCTTTTGGTTAATTTTTTTATTTACTCGAAGAACTTTCATCCCACTTGGCCTGCCATCTTTCTAATATTTGTAATTTAAGGGGTGTACTGAGTTCTGATGGGGTAAGAACGGCGGTGCCTCTCTGGCAGCTTTGTCTGCGAGCTGATTACCAACAATGCCAATGTGGCTTGGAGCCCAATGAATGTATGTATTTAGTTAAATTAAACATATCGGTATACTTTATCATTATGATTTGTTAACATAACGTGATCCAATATATGTGATGACATTCGTTTTTAGCATCTCATGAAAGAAAGGTTGAAATAGATGGCATATCGGTTGGTATCATCGATATACACTGTAAATTTGAGTAATATATTTAATAAATAAAATCAATAGTTTCTTAAATTTTAGTATATTTTTTATATTAACCTCTAGCCTCTAGACTTTAAACAGGGGTGCTAACAATACTGTACTTATAACATTTAACATGGTAAAACATTTTATATTTAACACAACATGATTAATACCCCTATTAAAAGCCAATAGAGGCTTATCGAGGGCTCTAACTGTAGACACAGAGACTTGAGTGAAGAATTTGGTCATTGCCAGAACTACAATATAATTATTTACAATAGGTCTCTGGACCATTTTGTATTAACCTTCGGGGAGGATTGTATGAATGGGTAATGCTGGATAGGAATTGTGCCAGGGGATTAGGCTAATGAATGAGTTCCTCATGGAATGTGGTGAATTTGGATTTAATAAGGTCTGAATAATAATAATAATGCGAACCCCTAGGATCCATGAAGGGTCATGGATTCAATGCCTTGGAAGCACTGCTTTTGGAACAACGGTTATACAAAGAGATGATTTTTTCTAGATCTCGCTCAGATACCAGATTTTTTCCCAATTAAAGGTATCCACTTTATGGGGGTGAGTGGACCTCAGGATGGCTCCATAACCCACAAGGGTTGGCTAAAAAAACAACTAAACTATTCTAATACAATAGATTAAAAAAATCATTATTTGCATAATGATTTTATTACATAACTAATGACGGTTTCAATCACTCTCTCTCAACATTATACATCTTTAAAACGAAACAACGCACGACAAAAAATATTGTCCTTATTTAAACTATGGTTAATTTGCTAATATTTGAGCCTTAATAGAACTCAACGTTCAATATTTGCCAAGATGTTTTTACAAAATTTTTATATTTCGTAACTTACATTGAAAATGAGTCAATAAAAGTTCGATATTTCAGAAACTATTTGACATATCTCAGGCCTCTATTTAAAGCTAGTGAAATATACAATAAGGTAGTTTATTTCCCAATATTATTAGATTATTTCCCTAGAATAGCATTATTCATGACACTTGCCAAAATTAATTCACAAAATGTTTCTATTTAATTTTTGGAATACAAATATTTGTTTTAGAAAAAAATTATATCTCAATGATTATGGAATGTAAAGAACTCTATTAAGGATCAACTTGAAGCTCGTTACAGCCAAATATTAAGCTATTTTTACTGGACTATTTACAACATATTACGAAACATACCTATAATGGTTTGAAAGAGTTAAAATTCAGCTATCCAACAGTTGTAGCCACGTTGGATTTGGTAAAATTGTGAGGAGTTATAAATTTATTTCGTAAACGCCAGATATCAGCTGAAAAAAAAAATTCTCCAAACGCCAAACTAAATAATAAAACTTCTAATTTTTTATCTATAACACATTTCGTATTTAAGAGTTTTGAATAATGCTAAAACCGAACCTGACTAGACTGCTAATAAATAAAATGTTGGTCTACTTTACCGAAAGCGACTTTTTGTTTTTGTAATTTTTTACACTTTTTTTTTTATTTTTCACTCATTTAATGCGAGCAATAATTTGTAGTTCTTATTCAACATAAAAAAAAAAAAACATGAACAAATCGACATCATATATTGTTATATAATTCTTCTTTAGTAACTCTTGAAGTACGATTAAAATATAACAACTTTTTTTAAAACAAAAAAGGATATTGATGCTGATTTTCAAACATTAAGAATAAAAAATTTTTAAAGCTGAGTTAGCTCCTATTTAAATATCTTGAAAATCGGTTCCAATTGTCTCGGTACTACGGTGGATCACAGCGTATGAAACACAACTGTTTCAACATTACAATTCCACAGATCTTATATAAAATAGACCATATGTTCATAGCACATGTTAGTAATAAAAAACAAATTATCATCTGGAGAAAGAAGGTAAAAGTTTTTTACATTAATTCACTAATGTCTACTTAATTAGTTGATAAATCTGTTTGTGTAATCAAACGAAAAACGACTGAATGTGTTTGATAACATTCGAACATATACAGCTTCTCTTCATTAAAATTCATAATGATCAGTTTTTTAAGTCATATGTATGGAACAATCACAACAAAGAGATCTAAATCCAACTCAGTTTTATTAATTCATTAAATTTAATTTCTATCATTGAATACAGGTACATGTTCAAAAGGTTTGTCATACTTTTGGCGTCCCTATCTCTATGGGCATTTATTTATAAACTGACTCGCCTGGTGCCCCCAACTGGCTCTAAGTTTGGTCTGGAAGTGTTGTTACTCAGTTTATCGTCATTAAATACCTTCTCTGCCATGCCAAAGGATTGGTTTTTCAAACTGTGGACTATTTGAAAAAAGTTAGGATGCATAGATCATCTGATCTCATTGAAAGTAGGAAATGCTTTGTACAACATTACAGGAATTCTTATTTGATCACTGCTCTTTATGATGCTATAATTGATGCCAACATACCAACTGTGAGATTTTTATTAGAATCAAAAGGAGTGAACCCTAACTTTATAATTCCTGATTATGATGCTGCTCCCCTTCATGCAGCACCAGGTATTGGCACAGAAGATATCGCTACACAATCTGTTAGCTTATTGCTCAGCCATGGTGCTGATCCTAACTTAGCAACTTCTGATGGGACTACACCACTTATGATCTCATGTCTTTGGGGACGTGAAGATATTGTTATACTCATGTTGAACAGTGGAGCTAATCCATTGTTGGAAGACAGTGAAGGTAAGAATTCTTTTGACTATGCTTCTGAAAGTGATAATGCTTCGGTGATTAATCTCTTAAAGAAATTTAAGACTAATAGAGTGATTTCAAAAGAAATGCAAAATACTGCTACAGACATCATACCTAATTTTTTAAATGATGTGAAAAATTACAACTCTGAAAAATATTATTGTAGTGCTAATGAATATGTTGAATTCACTGATATTGAGAGCAATGCAAAAGTTGTTGAATTTACTGATATTAGGAGGAATGGAAGGGTAGCTGAATTTACTGGCATTGAGAGCAATGAAAAGGTAATTGAATTTACTGATATTGAGAGCAATGCAAGAGGAGTGGAATTGACTGATATTAGGAGCATTGGAAAGGTTGCTGAATTTACTGATATTGAGAGTGATGCAAAGGTGGTCGAATTTTTCACCTTGAACACAGGCTTTAGGAATGAGAGTAATGTAACTGATAGCAATTATAAATCATTCCTAAATGAGGGTCTGATTATGTTTACAAATAATTCTAATGGTGTAATCAGTACATTAAATAAAACACCCCAGTCATTTAAGAATGAAGTGGAACAAAGTGATGAAAATTCATTTTATTCAGTAAAGAGTTCCAGTACTCAGGTCTCTGCAGTATCATGTGCTACAGACAAACTTAAGCAAGAACTAAAAAGAAATAAAATTACTCATGGGCCAGTTACTAAAACTACTAAAAAAGTTTATCAAAGATTATTAAACAAAGTAATTAAGGGTAAAAAAAATATTGCATTGGTAGATGAATTTTCTAATTACCCTGAAACTTTGAAAAATACATTTAAAGAGAATTTCATTAGTTTCATTAACAAGTGGTCTGTATTAGAAAAAGAAATGTCCAAAAATTTTTTAGATACTAAAAAATTATGGCGCGGTGGTAAAGAAAAACAATTTTTTACGTACTTACTACTGGATCCATTCATTACATGTAATCTAGACCAAAGAAAAACTGAGATGAATGAAGTAGACATTTGGAAAACATTTGTACTATCTATTTTTTATGTTGGAAAAGGTAAAAACTCAAGGCCATTCTCACATTTATATGAAGCTCTTAAAACAACGAACAAAAAAATATTAAGTACAAAAGTTAAAAGGATTCAAACAATCTGGGATAAGTCAGCAGGGGTCATTTGTATATTTATATTTCATAATATTATATCTGCTGAGGCACATACAAGAGAAGCTGCTATGATAGATGCTATTGGATGTAAGAATTTGACAAATATTCAAAATGGTGAATATTATGGTATTGTAAAGAACTGGAGTATTAAACAAAAGATGCAGCTGGGTGTTGTTTTACTTTATAGGGCTCTTCAAATTTATTTAGCTGAAGGTGAGAGACAAATATTTCCAACCGATTTGACATAAATTTGTAATTTAAGTTTATGTATACCATAAGCCTACCTGACTAGTCAATGACAATAAATATTTTAATATTATTAGAAAATTAAAATAAAAAAGTTTAATATTAAAGAGCATGTTTAATATATTTTGACATGGTATTATTTCCTTATGATTATAAATGATGGTTAACTAGGTACTATCAATAAATCCCGAATATGTTTGTTAAGGGTAACAAAATTCATAATTTTTTTTCATTTAATAAACCTTGAACAATGCTGAAAAATATATTCGGACTGGGTTTATTTCTTATAAATTTGCAAAATTTAATTTTGGTTAGTTATGCTCTAATTAAGTGAATTTATGATATGTATGACTACTCTCTAAAACTATATTTCAAAGATATATTTTTATAATAAATCATATTTTTAGAGATAAAGAAATCATATGTATTGAAATATATTAGTCCATCACTAGACCATCCAATAGTGACTGTAAAATATTATTACTATAAATTGAACTGAATGATAAAGTTTCATTATATTATTAAATTTCAAGTGTTTGAAATATTACAAATGATGGAAAGAAGGCTGTGACTTTAAATTATTTATCAATAAACATATTGCATTTTAAGAGAGTAAATTTACCTAACTGCATAAATTGGTGTGCAATGAAATGTCAAAAATTTAGAATAGTTTATTAATATAAATATTTATTTAAAAAAAAAAAAAACAAAAAAAAAACATACTTTTTAAACAATAAATTGGGATATTTTTAATATATATAAAATATATATTTAAATATTTGGGATATTTTTATTGAACTGAAGGGATACTTTTGTTGATTATCAGTATATGGAATACAAAGGTTTCTACTCAAAAAACATTGAAATTTTTTGTTAACTTATGCATGGAGGAGGAAGGTACATGTAAGCATTACTTACATGTTTATATAATCATTACTTAAAATTAACTTTATAGGGTTGAAGAAATCCTATCAAGATAATTGAAAAAAAAAATAAATGGCCCGAATTGTTCTGTTTAATTGTACATATTTACAAAAATATGTTTTTCCATTGTTTGCAATGAATTTATTTAGCTGCAATGAATATATTTTTTTTATCAGGAAAATATTGACTTTTCTATGAATTTCAGTCATTGAGGTTTTCTATTAGCTTATAAATATATTGTAATATTCCACAAACAAGAATATTCCTTAATTCTCATTTTAGTAATAGTGTAGTTTATATCTAAATGTTTCAATAAAATTTAATTTGAGGTGTTAAATTTATAAGACTGTGTGAAATTGTAAATCCAATGTAATGCATTATATGTAAATATGTGTCCATGTATTTAAATTTATATATATGTATTTTATATATCTTTGTATACATGAATAGTTGTTTAATTTAATGATTTTAAAATTTCTTGCAAAGGTTTAATTGATGTTATGTATTTTGTGATTTAATTATATAATAAATGAATATGTATTCTCTGTTAATTATTGATTATTTCCTTCCCTTCCTAATTATTTTTCACTACTCCAGTAAGATCATATTCCATGTTAAATATGTTTAGTACTCATAATTTTCACTAAATAAAAATTTGGCTGAAGTGTACTGTTTCAAGCTCTGACTTTTATACACTAAATATCAGGAATATAATAGTTCTGAAATATTAACATATTTACTGATATAATATAATGATATGAAGAAGATAAAATTAAAAGAAATCCTCAAAACAATATAGTAACAATAAAATAAACAAAAAAATATTTATTTATGACGACGTTTCGACCTGAGTTTCAGGTCTTTATCAAGGTGTCAAGCGGAGAAGGTTGGCTAAAACTGTTTTGCTGACCGCACCCCCTCGACCATTTTTTCCAATCAGTTATCTACGGTCAACTATCTACACCTCAGTAAAAATAAAAAGTAGTTTATACTTCAATGTGCTTTTGGGTATTCAAAATTAAGAAAAATACTATTTTCCATGTACATATTGGGTTAATATTAAAAGTAATCAATTGATGTTAAAAAAAAAAAAAAAAAAAAATAGTAATTTATCACTTTTACCACCAACCCAGCGATATATTGATAACTAAATTCAGATGATTTTAAGAATTCTACCATTAATTTTTATCTCATAAATATACAACTTTATTTTACTTCAGGTTACAGTAATATGGTAAATTTTAAATTATTACATTGAAATCAATCATCCTGGATTGGCATGGAGTGTTGAGCAATGAACTAGTTTTATCTTTAAACCGCTATCATGTAGCTCCTGTCAACCAATAATTTATAGTTTTATCCATCAGTAGAGATAAATCAGTAAAGAATATGTGAGCTGTTAAATATTCTATCTTTGAAGTGGTTCCACAAATTAAGCTAGGGCCACATTCATGTCCAGCATGTTCCAAATTCGGTATTGGATGAGTAGTGGGGCCAGTACGTCATTCACAATGATCTACAAATGTTCATGTGTGAAATATTGAAGTAAACATTGAAAGCAAATATTTACCAATGTATATTGAACCAGATCTGACACGAGTGTGGCCCTATCTAAAGTCTCAGTGACTCGAGACAGAACCTCTGTTGGAGCATCCCTGATGAGGGCCTGAAATTCAGGTCGAAACATCAGCACAAATGAATAAGTTTTTGTTTATTTGTGTATTTTTTGCTGACAGCAAACCCAATCATCTTCTCCACCTTAAACAGCTCCTAAGATCCCGTGATTCATTTCCTCGAAGTACCCGTCACCTTCTAAGATCTTTCCTTATTCTCCCACATTTCAACAACAGATGCCTAATATTTGCAGTACTGTCCACTGAACAGGAACAGAGGATAAAAGACTAATGAACTGCTTTATATGATTCATTTTCGGTATTTCCAGGCGTTCTCATCACTATTCCGAGCAAAGCTGACTCTATCCCATTTTCAGGAGACAATACCTTTTTTTGGCACATTTATATTCCAGTCCCTAATAACCAAATATTAAAAACCAAAAATAACCTTCCTAGATCATTGAACTCCTCACCCTACCTTTATCCATTCACCTATAACCCTAGATCCCAACCAACCTATCTTTATGTCCCTACCTACAGAACTGCCACCTTTGAAAAATGTTTAGCTGTCTGAGCTACCTCATTTTGGAACTCCTAACCCATATCCATCCTTAACTTCATTCAAACACCATCTTCTAGACTATCAAACTTCCATGAACTTGTGAATAATGGAAAGCAATATATTCATGAATAAATATGTCTTTTTGTTCATATTTTATTTTATATAAATATTGTAATAGATTAATTTAATTATGTTCAAAAGTTAATGTAGCAAGAGAAAGCTGCTAAATCTGTTCCAAATTGTTATCCTTAGGGGACCAAGTGTCCTAGAATAAAAATTAATTTTCATTTCACTTCAAACCATCTTCTTGTCATAAAAAATAAAAGAATTGTGAACAGTAGGGACATAAGTATTTTCCATATGGACTACCCTACTTCTCCCCTTATAGTAGCAATGCTAAGTAGGGGGGAATGTAGTTGTCACTGTTGTGAGAGGTACTATCATACTATCAACTGAAACACAAAATCTGTTATTATCAAAACAGCAAATTTCATAATTTACAGGATTATAGTGGTAAAGACAATTGCAACTGTCATGGTAACTCTTGCTCTTGAGATGGATCTTAATTCCTAGATAAGTTGGGGACCATATCCTTGTCCAGCAGATAGTAACGTAAGATTTTTCTGTCTTATAGACAAATTAAATTTTTATCCTTAGAAAAAAACTAAATTTAATTCAAAATCTACTACTTACGATGATTCGCCAAATTTCTGCTATGTGATCCTGTAATTTTATTTCATGATATTTGTTGAGAACTGTTTCAAACCTGCAGTGCACACTTTTGATTATTACTCTTGATCAAGAGTATTATTCTGTTTTGGCAGATGGATCAAGAAAAATCTACAAGTGCTCAATATTTATTCATTGTTATTGGCTGAAATGAATACTGTATCTTAGGGCTATTCATGAGAAATAAAGATAAGATCTGTCTAAACAGCATGTTTAGTGGACATGAGAATGGCTAACTGTTTGGAACTGAGGATAACCTTTTTCTTAAAGTTATATCTATCTTTTTATGCTGATCCCTTACTATTATCCTATGCCTTATCATCATATGATTTTAGGATGGACAAAACCTCACTGTACCTTTATCGACTTCCGTTCTATCCAGAGTTAATCGAAACTAGTAATGGTTCCCGGAAAATATTTGTTTGGTATCTTACAACGTAGAATATTTATCCCTGCCTTCCAAAGTAAAAACTACTATGGAATTCTCAAGACCAGATGTTTTCATCTGCCAGCTGAGGAGATTTCTGTGAATGGTCAATTTTTATGACGCGTCCGTATTTCATGTCTCCACAACCCATAACAAGCTGTTCCATAACTGTAAACGGAAGACGTCTATTAACTGAACTCAAGAGACTATCTAAGCCTTCAAGAAAAGTAAGGAAAGTTTAAGTGAAGTGGCAAAACTTGGCCATCTTTCAACCATCGGAGAGCGAATACTTGCATGCGATGCATCAGATGCTGAAATGGCGTAGTTAGGTTATTAAAAACAGCCTATTAGGGAGAAAAATAAAATGTAGTTGCAGACACATTAACTTGGCTAGAGAAGAGTCAAATACTTGATGATCTTGAAGAGCTTGTAGCCGCTCAGTTATCAGCGATCCTAGAGTTCAATAACTTCGGAAGAATGGAAATGTAAACCTCAAACTGTCTCCTTGGGGTCAAATCTTTATCTGATGAGAAAGCTTCTTTGTTTTGAAGTTACCGTAGAATTCTGTTACATGCTAGTAAAGGCTCGACCTCAAACGGATACGATGGGGATTTGTTTATCCATTTTTAGCAAGCAGAAGTTTACAGAGCCGTGATGTAATCAATGCATTAATAATAAAAATGAGTTAGTTCACATTTTACGTGGAGTGGATTAGTCGTCAGTGGTATCCTTAATGTTATGCTGTCCTAAATATGAGTATCATGATATGGTTTTACTTTGGCTAATTCCCTATTCAAGTAATGTAATTACACAAATCACCATTTTATACGATAAAATGCTCAAGTGTTTTGCTGCTTCATTTTGAAAGAATAAAAATGACAATTATAAAAATACGAAAATTGAGAAAACGATAAATTAATTTTTTTAACTTTATTATTGTTTACATTCATCAAACTAATCTTTATTGGTCTTTGGCATGATTTTAGAGAGCAGAGTTTCACGATAGTTTAGTCAAAGAATTAATTGCTTATTATTTATTTCCTCTTTTAAGGAATCTTACCTAAATGGTTACTCCCATGTCTTTTCTTAATTTCTTCTTTCTAATTGTTAATTCTATGAACCAATTGATAGATGTAGTAGCTCTTTGGTAAAACAAACACCAGCGGTGTTTATGTTTGGGTGAGTTTCGCGATTATGGTTTTGTGCGTCTGTGTTCAAATTCCTGAAACTGTTATAGTTGTTTTCGTTTGATAAATGAAGTCGGATTTGGCTTTAATACATATTTTATTCTTTTTATTACGGGATGCTCTCGAAGAATTCAATGAGTTGTGAAGTGTTTTAAAATCGCGATATTTTATTTTTTTTAATATTGTATTTTAGTAACTTACAATGGGCTCCGGTAAGAAAAGTAAGAAGGAAAAAGGAGAAGAAAAGCCTAGTGAAAAACCATCAGCTCTTAGGTTGATTCTGAAGTTTGAAGGATCATCTGAAAGTAATGAACCGGCTCTAAATAATGTGACAGATCCGTCTGATGAGTCTATACAGTCTGCTAATTCTCTTGACAAGAATTCTAAAAAGAAGGGAAACAATGAAAAAAAGAAAAAGAAGAAAAAGAAAAAAATAAAGACCAATGGTCCTCACAATGGAAATGTATCAATAGTTTTAGAAGCATCAGAATTACCTGTGAAGGACAACACAAACAAACCTGAGACTCAGTCAGAACGTGAAAAACGACTTGGGGTACCATCTTTGCGACAAAAACAAAATAAAACTCCACTGCAGAGGCTTCTGGATTATTTGCAGCAACAGCTTGAAGACAAAGATAATCTACAAGTTTTTGCTTGGCCTGTTACTGACCAGATTGCTCCAGGATATTCAAAAGTGATAAAAATTCCAATGGATTTTTCTACTATGCGACAAAAAATTGAAGATAATGCTTATTCGACTCTCAATGGATATGTATCAGATTTTCAACTAATGTGCAACAATGCAATGCAGTATAATCGGCAAGATACAATGTATTTTAAGTCCGCTAAAAGACTACTACATTCTGGAATAAAATTTCTAAGTGTTCAAAAGTTACGGCAACTTGCACGTACTCTTCCCCTTATAAAGCAAATCCCGCCGGAACAACTTGGTTTTGATTTAGACTCAGGTGAGCCTGTTGAATTTGATGATGATGATGATGATAATAGTTTAGATGAATCTGATGAACCAGATAAGAAAGATGTAACTAGGAAAAGGCGACATAGTTCTATTGATGAAGTTCATGGTGATCTTACACCAGAACAAATACTAGAACTTGCTCAAAAATCTGCCTGCTCTTATGATGAGAGACAATTCTTGAAACGACGGAAGACCACTTTTAGCATGGGATTTTTGAGACAGAGGCAGGATGGCAGTACCTCATTAGCTATTTTTGTGCCAGGTGAAGGTGTTGATCCTGAAAGACCGGGTGAAAGAGTAGTTACTTTAGGACAGTTAATTGGAAAACTCCATCATGGTACTGGTCAATTACAGGGTTTCAGGGAACATAGGCGAAATATTGCTAAAGCAGTAAAACCTCTCAATTATGGTGCATTCAGTTCATATGCCCCTTCCTATGATTCAACGTTTGCCAATTTGTCAAAAGAAGAATCAGATCTTGTTTATGAAACTTATGGTGAAGAAACATCAGGATATGTCGACAATGTTCTGAATTTAGCCAAGGTTTGTGACTACACATTGGTAATGGTTGATAATTTGCTCGATCTTATGACAGGTGGCGAGTATAGAAAGTCGAAAAATGTTATTGATGAACAGAAGAAATTTCAGGAAGAAGAAGAAAGAGTTAGAGAATTAATTGAAAATAAAGGAGCTTCTAATACTAATCATCCTGATTTATCTAATACTAAAATTGAATTTGATCAGTTGAAAACTCTTTCAGAACTTGGAATAGATACTTCATTTTTGAAAGAATTTGAGGAAATAAATGAACATTCTAATCCCGTTCAAGCGAAACTTGATTCAACATCCCAACTTTTGGAAAAACTTCAGCAAGTCCAGAATGACAGACTTTCTGCTCCTCAGCCATCGCATTTAAGCCAAATTTCACACCCATCGGATACAGAACTGAATTTAGCTGACAAAATTATTGAAAGTTTGACAGAAATGGCTAAGCAAGCACCTCCTGCTGCTATCATTCCTGTCCCAGGAATCAGAAAAGCTATGGGTGTTGTACCTGATACTGCAGATGGCTCTACTAATGGTAATGGAAATGAGTCTTCAACCACCAATATGGATGCTATTAATTTATCAGAAGAAGAAACATCAAATAGCATCGGAGTTGCTGATTTAGATTCAGATATTAGAGACTTCTTAGAAAACAATTCATCAATGAATTTTTCAGTACGTAAAGAAAAAAATGTGGAAGAGATGCAAATAGAATCATAAGTTCTATTGAAAGATGTTGCAAATTGTTCAAACTAGTCCAAGTTTTTTTATTTGTATGACCTACATGTAATACCACTGTTACTTATTACAATCAAGTTCATCTTCAATACTTAATATAAAGTGTTGTTAATTATGAGTAACTAAGGTATTATTATTGTATTAACTTTATAATCAAAAGTTATTTATTTTTATATTTAATTTTTAATAATTATCAAGTTCCTTTTTTTTTTTTTTTGTACTACTTTTTTTCCAAAAGAAATTTGTATTACTTGTTAATACTAGATATTTTTGAGATTAGCAGTATTGTTTGTATAATTCTTTATAATGATTTGTGGGAATGCTCAAATCTTATTGAAGGAATCAATATAAAAAAATTTCATTAGAAGTAGTAGATAGTGAAAAACGTTTGGATGGGATAATCGCGAATTATTTTAAATTAAAATTATACGATAATAGTATTATTCTATAATGGTAAATAGGTAGTACTTCGCCAAAAATTCATTACAATTATATTTATTTCTTGCAGTCTGGGTTTTTTCTACGATTTTTATTTATTTATTATTAGTTTTTGAAGAGGTAGCATTTGAATGAAGTTATACTTTTGTTCGAAATTAAAAACATATTCTTGTTGGGTATTACTTAAAAATATTTTATCAATCATACGATGAACCTCACCAGACTGTGATATTTTACTTTAAGCCATCTAATTTAAAAAAAAAAAAATGTACATTCCTTTTTATGAGGTTTTAATAAATGAAAATTGATTGTATTTTGGTTTCAAAAATAAAATTTATAAGCCATCTTTTATGTGCTTGTTCAACAATTTAAGAGATGTTACTTGTTTAAGTTTAAATACAGTAAAAAAACAGTAGGAGAATCAGCTAAGGTGTGACATTTTCTTGTTTGAAATAGATTAGCTCTTCATTAGATGAGATGTTGTTCTTATAGAAATATTTATTTACTTAATTTTTAATGTACATGCTAGACTAATTAAATTCTGTATGTACTTAGGTGTTAAAAATATCGAAAAATAATTTATGATTGTTTTATTAACAAAAGTATTGTATTTCTTTTTTTAATAAAAACAAAATTTTATTTATTTTAAAAAACTCTAATAAACTGTATGTGCAATCATATTTTGTTCAATTTATTTTTTCAAAATTATTTTTCATTTTCTTTTAAAAATATATTTTTATTATATCATAATTTTTGGGATTTAATAATGGAATACCAAAATAACCACAGATACATTTGTTAATTTGTCAAAATATGCTCTACTGGTCTCGTAAAGTGTTTTTAAAGGAGCAACTGTATTTCTTCTTGTATAAAAATAAATTATTTGAGAAGAAAAATTATTTTCTAAATAAGCTGCAAAGATTCTCAAGAAAATACCTTTGAAGAGCTTATACCTTCTTTATTTCTAAATTTTAAAAATAAGGAAATTGAATATATAGAAATCTAGTAGTACTAATCAATTGTACTAGGGAACAAACATTTACTTCTTTTTTTGTGACATGTGCATTTGATTAAATTCATTAATATACTTAAGTTCATAATGTATAGTTACTTTATCCAAATTGATTCCTCCCTCCCCCCATTTTTTTTATAAAAATTAAAATAGGTATTCATTATAAACTAATGTATTGAAAACAAAAATATTTTCAGTTCCTTGTTTCTTGTCATGTTTCCATTCTGGTATACTAATCCTTAAAGTAACTTTTTTTGTTAATGCAAGAAATGTCAATAAAATATGTAGTATTCCACGACACTAAATTACTTAGGGAAAAACATTAGTAGTTTCACTTACATTTTATATTAAAGATCTAAATCTAATATCGATATTGCTATGAATATGGAAAATTATGTTAAGAGAAACAACAAAGAAATATAAATGTCTCTATTAAAAAAGCTTATCATGCATATTTTGAGAAACAACAGGATCAATATTGGGTGCTACTTAAAGTTTGTAAAAACTGTGTGGAGACATGCTGATACCGAATTCCAAGCGAACATAAAATGTGACAAAATTTGATGTGTCCATGGGATGGTGAGAGTCAACAAATTATCTTGATTGCTACTTTTGTGTAAACCACTGAATGATATAAAAAAGCATTTTTGGGTTTACTTCGAGTATTGTTATGCATTTTTTGGAAAGTAATTCAGACACCTTTTTTGTTACCACTTTTGGAATTTAACTGGAGAATAAAGTATATGGTTCCTCAAGGATATCGAGATAATGAAGAGAAATTTATATATATAAAACAGCAGCTTTTGAACCTACATTGTTTTGATTAAAACATGTTTTGAAACACATACTCATCCTCGTCAGGCTCTCAGTAAATAATGAATAAGTATTGTGCTTTTAAAAATGGCTCCTTAAAAAACTTTTTTTTAAAATAAAACTTCTTACAATATAGAGAATCTTTATTTAAAAAACTGTACTCCATTCAACAAATTTGATTTTTTTCTTGTATTTAGAAAACAGGGGTTTGAAGCATTGAGTGCTATATTCATTTAACTAAATTTTTAGTCATTAGGTTGCAACTAATATAAAACGATTAATTGGAAACTAAAAATAAGTTACTTAAGACAACTAATAAATCAGTCACAATTAATAATTATTATTTTAGGTATAGACATCATAACCATCTAAAGAATTTTAATAAAATTTATATTTTGATGCATTAATGTTCTCTAATTGATTTCAATGTTTTATTTTTATGTGCATCTGTACCTTTAATACTCCTAATCATTTACTATAGCAATAAGAAACATCTTTCTTCACAACCTTTTTCCCAAAATGATTAAATTTAAACTTGAGTCAATGTGTTTATTATGAATACATATTAATACATTTTTTTTTTTAAATAACTTAATTGATATCCATTTATGTATTAACACTCTTAATTACATCATCAACAGTCCTAACGTTACGGCCAATTCAGCCATCCTCAAAGACAATCTTAAATTTAAATTTACACCCCACACCCGTTAAAACATGTTTTGCAGGCTATTTTGCCCAGGTCATTAATTACAAGTCAAATTACCCTATTTCGTCATAATAGGGTAATATGACTTGTAATAAATAAGCTGGGCTGAATAGTTTGCAAAACATTTTTTTAATAATTGGATGTAAGGTGTAAATTTATATTTAAGATTGTCCTTGAGGATGGCTGAATTGGCCAAAACGTTGGACTGTTGATGATGTAATGAAGAGTTTCGAGACATAGATGGATACCAATTAATTTATTTAAAAAATAAATACCAGTCTCAAGAAATTGAAAATATTATATATACATAATTTGTATTTATTCATGGATTTTCTTTAATTAAAATAAAATATTGCATTTCTTTAAAAAAATAAAATAAAAAAAATACAACAGTTCTCGTGTGATTAAATATTTATTCGAATTAATTTTTATCAGATTAGAATTTTAGTTGAATATAACTACATAATGTTCAACAATTTATTCATATTTTTTAGTCATTTATCAAGTTTATAAAATTTCAGTGATTTTACATTAACTTTTATTCATGATTAAAAATTGTGACTACAAATTAGTTGGCTAAATTTTCATCTGACTTATACCACCTCTGCTCCGAATCCCTCAAAGCAATTTTGTATCTTCAAATTTAGAACACTAAACAGAAAACTTGGCTTGATATTTATTTATATATAAGAATGCTTTTCATAACTAATTGAGGTTATAAATTATTGATTTTATTTCATTCCTGGTATACTGATATTAATTTTTATAATTGATAATTAATTTCTATTATTAGGTACGAAAAAATTCTCAGTTTTATCAGTTTGTTTCTACAATACATGAAGTATGCTTTACTAGGATCCCAAGTTAGACCCCCTGAATACACAATCAGGAAAAAGTCACCATATTTAGACACTTCATTAATATGATGGGTGAATCCAAATAAGAGCAGGACTCTGCTATCTCTGTAAGTGCTAACTCCTTGTGGAATATGAATACCATTAAAGCTTTCAATTTTGATTTGTTGACCAATTATATTAGATATTTTATTCACACAATTGTTTTTTCTAGAATTGTGTCAAATGAGTACATTTTGGATGATGAGCACACAAATATCTGAGAGTTTAATTATGATAAGAGGAAACAAGGAGCTTAATGAAGCAGCCATGGCATATTCCATCCCTTAGGCTAATTCTAAGTGCTGTATACAAAAATTTCAGTGCACAAGACTCAGTCTTGAAAGATGTAAATTCAGATACATAAATCACAGCTTGTTCTATGAAAAAAACAGACGATTTAAAAACTTCAACTGTTTAACCTCTGACATTTTAATGATTTCAGATTCAGATATAAAAGTGAAACTAAAATTAAAAATTGCACAGAATTATAAATTTAAAATCCTATCAGAACATTGCCAAATAATAAAAACACAGCAGTCTAACGTTTGTTTTGATGTGGAATGTATTTAAAATTTGTTTTGATTTCCTTATTTACTATTTTTTTTCATGATTAACAATTGATATTGCTGTGATTATAATTGATTCAATTTATATGTTGTTTAGAAGCAGTGAAGTATTTCCACATTTTGAATTTCCAGAAGAGGACCAAATACTACCAAAGCTACCAACCTATGGTCCTACAGAAACTATTTTTCAAAATATTTTTATTTTTTAAATCTGTGATGAACGGGAATAAATATATAATTGACTGCTCAAAGTGTCATTTTACCTCTATTGATGTAATTATGGTGGTGCAGCTGAAATTTAGCTAATTTTATGAACTACTTGTAGCTATACTTGATTAGGATCCATTTAAAATGGGTAACATAAAGAAAAATACCCTTAAATAATATATATTATAAATTTAATATATATAAATTATAAATTAAAACAACTTCTTAATTTATTTAATTAAATCACAAATATTGAAACCTAGAAATAATCTTTCACTCGCTTAATAATTAAATAATGGAAACAATGTATAACATACAGCAATTATATACATGATTTTCATCGAGTCAATAAAAGCAAATTTAACTACACTATGTGGTGTGGGGGGTTCTGTTGTGCATTTGCTGACTGAGGGTTCATTGTAGAATTCCAAACCTAAACAGACAACAGAAAAATTATATATAAACATGAAAACATTGTCTATGATTGATATTAACAATGAATTATTCATCGACAACACTAATTATGACTGTAATTACATTTTGAACAACTTGATCTCTAATAAAGCCAGATGTAACTGAAGTCAAAGTTTCATGAATACTTTTGTCACTTTTACCAAACTTGCATTTAAGATATCCAAAAACGTTTGATCCATTCAAAGCTAAGGCAATTATCACTAAAACCTGAAACAATCAAAAATATAATACTAATATTTTATAATTTGTACCAGTGTAACAACTAATTAATTTTTAAAGAGGTGTTTATTATAGATCCAATACAGTTCCTCATAATTCATTTTTACTTAGAAGTCACTAAAAATTTTATTAATGTGGTTATTGGTTCTTCACACATTATGTTTTAATTTTTTGGGGTTGATTTTCCTCATCCTCAAGAGCATCATAATATTGATTGAAAAAATGAACACACTGTTACATCATCATAAATATGAAGGTAAGTTACTTTATAATTCATAAATGAAGATTCAATGATAATTGATTTTCATATTTATCATCAAGGAAGTATGAGAGAAAATAATCAGCAAGTATAAAACTTGCTTGTAATGTAGGCTGATATTCCAGCTCTTCATTAGGGCAAAGAGGCCAGGATCAAGCTGATATTATTTTCTTGATCCAGTATTTCTGAACCTGCACCTGATGAAGGCTTAATTTTGAATTTCAGACCAAAATGTCCAATAAAAGAAGTTTAACTCTAGTGTTGTGTTTACTTATTGATTGCACCCCTTGATTATATCTCCACCATTATTTTCCATTAGTTTTAATTATACTTACAAGCCACTTAAACTTCAGACTGAAGAATGCAGCAATAAACATGAGGCCCCAAAAAAATGGAAAAACAAAAAGGCCAGCCCAAAAAATTTTAGATTCCGTTCCGCTTATCATCATACTTCTTTCAGGTTCCTTAAAATAAAAACAAACTTTCATAATCAAATAAAATAAAAAGCCAACCATGGCATACTTATAAAGAAATCTTATTTCATTCAAACAATAGAAAAATGAAAAGGATGTAATCTGTTATTTCCCATATGACTCATTAAGAATTTAATGTGCTAATTGAAATCATTTATGATAACTCTGATCACCTTAACTTAATTTTTTAATGCTGTAAGTTTATTTTAATAATGCACAGATGCATCATTACAAATGATTAGAAATTGTCATATTAAAGCTATATAATACAGCCTCATTTACAAGTCAATAAATCATTTCTTGACACCAACTCATCATTTTTAGTAATATATAAAATTAATATTATTATCCGATTTTTCAACTTAACAGGCATTTCCAGAGTATTCTCTGAACTCTGCCCTATTTCCTAACTCTTTTGGAAAATTTACCCCTCTAAATAAAGTTTATAAGCAATTTTGAATATAATAATCTCTTGGAGTGATATTTTACAATTTTCGCAGTTTAAGGTAGGTACTGAAAAACTCATCAAATTTTCAAATAATTAGGAGGGATGACACCCTCTTTATTTCCTCCCATAACAATGCCCTTTAATATTATAAGGGAGGTTCTCAAACAAAAAAAAGAGGTATATTACAGTGATAATGGAGTATTCCATCATAAAGGATGTGTCTTATCAACAAGGTTTTGTTTTTTTATTATTTTCCTCATCTCTGTTATTACTATACATTAAAAAAAAAAAATTTCCTTTTTGTTTTTCTTAACCTTCTTAATACTAGTCTGAAACAAACAAAAAAAAACAAATAGAATTTATACATTTTATTAATCCTGGTGATACCATTCCATCTTATTAATAATAATAAATGGCAAATGGATATAAGGGATGGATTTTAAAAATATTTAGAAAGAAAAAACGTAATTTAATATTCCATTCTTGTTATATGGTTGCACATGGTTCAGAGGTTTCTTGTTCTTCCATGTCCATTTCCTTACCAGCACTATTCTTCTCCTCAATGGTTTCCAAGACATTATTTATCATTTCTAGATGCTTTTTAGACTGAGTGTTTAGAAATGATGGGTAGTTTAATCTTCTCATTATGGCTGGTTTATCTAATATTCAGTCAGCAGAAACAAGCACCATTTTTGTAAGTACCTTGTTTCCACTCAGAGTGTGTTTTCTCAAAAAACAAATTCATTTACTGCTGCTATATTGATCCAATTCATAAACCAAACCATTGGCCGTTTGCTGGTTTGTCTCTTGCAAGTATATTAGCAGACCAATTTGATAAATGTGTCTCCTGCTCCCTTTGTTGCGCACTTGCACAGTTTTAAAGTATGCTGCATAACTGTCACACATCACCCATACATTCATCCTAAACTTTGCAGTTTTGAATTTTATGTAAACTCTAAATGTTGTATTTCCTCATAACAGAACTAGCTGTTCATTCTATGGTTACGTGAAATACTGTATTGTAGTATTTTTGGCAGTAAGACATGAAAAGATCAGTCACTTCTCGAATGGGAGCAAGTTTATTCTCTGTTTTCACTCTCTCCTGTCAAGTATATATGTCATAAAATCTGAGATAAGCTGAAATATGGGAAAACCTCGTTTCAGTCATGCTTGCTCCAAAAAGATAATTTGGACACTATATCTTTGTAACAGGTTCTCAGTTGCTTTTAACGTCTACTACATTGAAGCCCAATGTGGGCAGACATACATTTCAGTTTTGTCCACAGGAACCAATTCCAGTTTTTGCCTATCTCCACAAGTTGCATTTTTCTGTTTCTACGATCGCCCTCTGGTTGGTATGATTCACATATTAGGTAAGTACTTTTAGGAAATATTTGTTCAATGCACAGTCTAGGTGAATCTGAATAATTCTGCAGAAACCCATATAGGGCGAATACCATGTAACTCCGGAATCCCAATAGACTTTTTATTAGGAAATAAGGAAGAGTGTAACGTGTTGTACCAGTAAATTTAATGGGATTTACTCTGGTAGTTCAAGATAGTTTTGTGAAGAAGTCGTTGAGCGACTCAAAAATTATTGTTTTTTTTTCACTGGAAAAAGTTTGTGGGGTCATTAAGGGCCCCGCGGTATTAAGAAGGTAAACCCACTCAATTATACAATTACCACTAAAAGCGCCTGTAACGGAATCAGTTTCGATTACAACTTTTCCTCTTTGAACTCGGGATACGTTCTTTTCAAAGAAAAATCTTGCAAAAAATAAAAGTACGCTGCTTTCAAAAATGACTTCATAATTATTTTAAATGCAGCTGGTAAATCGATGACATTCTGAATTTTGTTACTTACAAATTTCTCATTGGCGCGCTCCCAATGATATTTTCGATTAATGAATTCTATGAAGACAAAGTAATATCTGTGTACGAGAAAAAATGCCTTAGCCCGCCAAACCGGTCTTTGCTGTCTAAAGGGGCCTCCACATGTTGGCCAAGCATGGCGAACTCAGACACGCGAGCATGTGGATGGGTGGCTTGCCTTTAAAACAGCATTTAGCCTTTAAAACAGTTAGATAAATAAATTAAAATTCGGTCTTTTTTACAAATAAAAACAAATTGGAATTTTAATCATCTCCTGAAATTTATAGCTTTTATTATTAATTTAAATACTCTGAATAAAGAAAATTGGAACTAACAGGTAGCTAAGGAAACACACTCAATCAACCCAATGATAAGCTTTTTTCAACTTTTCTATGAACTTTATATTAAAATCCTTTTGAAATATTTAGTTTTTTTTCTTTTCAAAACGACTACGTCCTCCGCTAGATCGAAAATCCATTAAAACGCTGCAATACCTGACTATTTTTTCAATTTAATTTGATATAGTGACTTTCTTAGAATTAGTGTGCTAGTTTTAACAATTTAGTAGGAGGGGGCACGGTGAACCTGCCTTGGTCATAGCTGAACTCTCTTCATCAGGATGTTATTAACTTTTATGGTAGTGGCAGAACTGTTCAACTACATCATACTTTGAAAATGAAATTCTACATTATGCAAATGGCTTAAACAAAATGAGAATAAATTATCTTCGTAATTTAAAAGGTATTAAATTTCAATTTCTCATATTCACATGGTAAAATAATAATAATTATGTATAGGCCTAGAACTATATATTAATTTTTATGGAAGTAAGATAAAAAAAATGAAATGTACCGTAATTGATATAAATATGGCTGACATAGATTCAATTATTAATTAAATTTAAGAGGAACAAAAGGTTAATACATTAATTAATAGGTCTTCATAATAATTGTTAATGGGAAAAACAGCATGATCATTGTTTTAACATTTTAAAAAGTAGAATTAATAGTTTTGAATGATTAAAGATTTCTGGAAATCAACTAAGTCCACCTATTTGAACTATTAAAGTATTTCACTAAAATAATTATAAAACATTTTCTGTGATACAATAAAGACTGGATTTTTCTTTAAGACTTACTAGGCCTTGGCTTAAGGGTGCAGACTTAAAAAAAGAATGTTTATGATAAGTTAACAAAAGTCATATAAAGTTATAAATGATGTCAATATGCGTTTGAATAAAAATTGTATTCATAAAAAATATTTTATTGAGAAAATTTTCAGTTGATGTTATGAACTTTTGGGAGTTGAAAACTTTAAATCCAGCCCTGAATAAAATAACAAACACAGTTCATGATTTAATAAAAATCAAAGCAGTGGGTATGTTAAAGAGTTGTAAAATCAGCCAATCCTTAATAAATTACATTTGAATAAAAACAGGATCTGACTGAGGGTCTTAAGTTCAGTACTTCATAGGGAGGTTCTATTTCTCATACTGTAATATGAGGTAACATCCATATTCATGTTGAATCACAGGTTATTCTCACCCCAAAAACCACACTTACGAATCCAGGTACCAACTTAATAGATAATGAGTGTTCCCCAGAGGATATCTCAACCTCAAAACCAATTCATGTTTAATAAAATAGGATATAAATTAATGTCTAAAAATAAATTTGAATAAATCTAACTAAATTTTAGGTCTTAAGGTAAAAAAAATAAGCTGACCCAACAGGTGTGGATCAAGATAATTGAGGATTCCAATTGGTAAAAATTAAAGAGTATAATTTAGAAGCCATGAATTTAGCGTTTGAAGGAAAAATAAGTCACAAAAAATCCAAACAAAGAAAATTGAAGCTTTGTTTCTTTTTGAAAAACATAATTAAATTTTACAATTTGATTTAACCAATTTTACAAATTAATGAAAAAAAAAATTACCTAAAGCAGTGGTTCCCAAGACCTTTTTGCCACAGCAATCTTCCTGGGTTAAAGAATTTTGCGGCACAATTGTTGAGGTAAAAAAAAATAATAAAAATATGTAGGAAAAGAAGAGAAAAATGCTAGGATGTGCTGTATATTCGTTATTTTTATTTTAGTTTGTTTTTTAATATTGTGAGAAAGTGCACCCTCTTTGAGAACCATTGACCTAAAGTATAATATAAGATTACTGGAAACAATTTCACCATTAGATAGTACATTTTATTCCTTACAAGATTCCACTGAAATTTCAATTTTCACAAAAAGGGGAATAAAATATTTTTTTGGTGGAATCTTCATTTTGTTTTTAGATTTTTTTTTTGATTTTTTATTATTTCATGGATTTCTTATTGAAACTTCTGAGTCATTTCCAAAATCTTAAAGCAATAAGCCATTTTAAGATTCCTAGGATCCCTTTTACTTCAGGTAACCTGCTATGTCTGCATGTTTCTCGGTTTTCTAATTAACATCGTGAGACATGACTAAAAACAGTAACTATGATCTTTCAGTTTTCAATAATAAATTTATTAATTGGAGAAGTTTGTCAGGGGGTGCGGTCAGCAAACAACAACATAAATAAACAAAACTATATTTATTTATTTTATGCCTGGTTTTGTTTATTTATGTTGTTCTTTGCTGACCGCACCCCCAACAAACTTCTCTAATCATTAATCTACGGTCAACTATCTACACCTCATTAATAATAAATTTAATTAACATTAAAAAATAAAACTTTTAAGTTAATCAATTATTAAGTTATTATGTAGTACCATAATGATATTTAAGAGAAAGAGTTTTTCTACTTTAGTTGGTTACAATTCAAAAATTGTGTTCTTATTAGAATAAACACAGAAGCCCCCAGGCTGTTACCTCCCTCCACCCCAATTCATGTTGCTAATAGAACCTATAGTAGAGGTATTCATGATGTTTTGTTAAATATAAAATGTTTTACCACGTTAAATGTTATAAATATAGGATTGTGAGGAGCCCTATTTAAAGCTATATCAAATGCATAAGAGTTCTTAGCGGAGTTTTTTAGCAACTTGTTTTACAACCTTTCCTTCCAAAACTTCATGTTATTGTTTAATTCTAAGTTTTGATTAAAGTAATTCATTAAAAAATGCCTAAAGTAAGTGAAATGTAGAAGTTGTGTGAAAGTTTGGCCACTGAGTGCCTTGTTGATTCTCTGTCTTATAAGGAAGAGAATCAAGATTAGCTAATTGACAACTATCATTACATTATTATTATTGTCAGCCATTTCTTTATTAGTTTTAAAAACATCCAAAACAACACTAACACAATCAAAACACAAACTACGAGTAGTACAATTACACAAACTACGGCTACAAAAAGTAACCTAACACAAAAACCAATAAAACGGTAACGAGCTCTGTTCCTCTGTTGGTCTGTTGCGTGACATCATTCTCCATTTAACAGATATTAAAATTATTAGGAGGGGAATAAAAAAAAAAAATTGCTAATTTACAAGTTACAGAGATATAGAAGCATGATAAAACAAAATAAATGAAATAAGGAAATCACATACCTTCCTAGATTCGTATACCCAATGAGAAACACCATCATCATCAATGTAGTTCCACCATCTCAATCCAACCATTATTCGACCTATATTGATGGCAAAAGTAATAAAATGATCATTCTGGTAAATTAGAGCACTACAAAAAGAGCTGAACTGTAGGATGAATTCCTTTGATCAGATTTCGACACACTAGATAGCAATGAGAAAAAGATTCATTTATCATAAATTAAGCTGTATCTTTTTTTTGCAAAGTAAAAAACTATACTATCCTTCAGTTCAGCCAAAATAATAAAACCTATTGAGTAGTTTCCAATTAACCTGTAACGTTCTTCACTGTCCAGAAATCCAATGAAAGCAATAAGACTACAATAATAAAACTCGATATAAAACTGTCACTGAACCAGCTGCATATTATATAAAAGAATATCGCAGCACCTCGGAAAGCAAGATGAAAAAATGTAACAACAGGATGGCTGTAACAAACATTTTTCGATTAGTTTTAAAATACAGAAAAAAACCAAAAGCAGTAAGAGCAATTCATCTTACGGTAGAATATAACCATTCCCTGGCTCCACCCTAAATGGTGCAGGATTTTCATCAATTAGGGGCGCCTGGAAATTAAAAAATTTATATTAAAATAATGTCAAGTAAAAAAGGTTCTATCAAAGCTTTAAGAGACAACTAACCATTACTGAATCATCAAGATGAGGCATAGCAGTCAAGGGAATAAAACAAACATTGATTAATAAAATAAGTTTTCAATTTGTGTTCTAATATGAAGTAATTTATAGAGGTAATAATTAGTAATGTTATAATTGGTGGAGGAAAACCATCACCACTAATAGTTTACTGAGTTCCCAGTACACACCATAATATGTTCAGAGTGGTAATATCAGCTGTATGACTTATAGTACAAAATTGTTCTTATTCATTAGAAAGTTTTTCAATTAAGGTTTTAATAAAATTATAAAATTTAAAATTGATACTAAGAAAAAACCGTGATAATCTACCAGAAATGTCAAAAAGGCCTTCCAGCGAACAACCTTAAAATAACCTTCCTAAGAACCTTCTGCACAACACCTCTGACGTATTGGAACTTGAAAGGTGGCTCTGTAGACATTTAAACCCCCCCATTATCAAATGTTTTGTTGTTATCTTCTTTTAGCTCTCTAACCTGGCTCAACGGTAACTCTTCATTTATTTGCCCCTTTAACTCAGGTTGTGAGTGTCATAGTGTCAACTTTGGAACGTGATCTATGTCGTAAATATTTGTTCAAGTCTCCTGGAAAACGAATGCATTATCAGGTTGGCAGTATATATCTGAATAAAGTTCAAAAACCGCCGACAGGTACATTTTACAATTTTGAGTGCATAAGGTCTGTGATATGAATATGTCAAGAATTGGCTGCATTTTTGAATAAGAATCCATAGGATAATAACCCATGGATTTAGTCCCTTTTATTTTGAACGACAATCTGTTTTATACATCTTGACAGAAAGGTTCTGTTGGGATAGCCCTATTTTGGTGTTACCCTTTTATCAGTTGAATTTAATCGAAATTTAGGCTCAGTATTGTTACAATAGAGATTGAAAAATGATTAAGGAATACAAACCCATTGTACAAGCCCTATTAGGCACCTGCTTTACTTGGGCTGTTACTGCTGCTGGTGCTTTGATGGTTATTTTCTTTAGAGGAACGCAGGTAGCTAATTTTTTATCTTTAGAATAAAATATTAAAATCAATTTGATTATTTTTCTTTGTATTTTATGAGATTAATGAGTTAATATTTTATAGTTGTTGATTTATTCTCTTCCAGCCTAGATTATTGGATACAAGTTTGGGCTTTGCTGCTGGTGTAATGACGGCAGCATCTTATTGGTCCCTGCTCGGTCCTGCTATTGAAATGGCAAAGGAGTCCAATGTATATGGAGCGAAAGGCCAATATGCATTTATTCCTGCGTGCCTTGGATTTCTTCTTGGAGCATCGTTCACATTTGCAGCTGATGTTTTGATTTCAAAAATGGGTATTGAATCACCCAATTTATTACTAGGTATATATGAATTCTCAATTAAAACTTTTTTTTTATAAGTAGTATTTCATTTCATCACTAACACTGGTTTGGGATTAAAATGTTTTTTATTGCTGTATTTGCTAAGGAAAGTCTATTATTTGTGGGTTATATAACTATTTTATTCTCCTATCCAGCTTTCAGAAGGCAGAATAGGATGATAAAAATTTGTTTAAAGTAGTGAAGGTCAGATGGTGAGATAAATTAATAATAATTAATTTTAATAGAAGTTTGCTCAGCACTGAAATTACCATTCTTACACTGAAATTTGTTTAGAAAACTTTTACTAATTCATTTAATGAATTAATTAAATAATACTGTAAATTTTTAAAAATAATTTGTTAGTTAATAATGACATATTCAGAAATAAATTATTTACTATATTAAAAAATGGGGTCTGAATAATTTTTGATGAATATTAAATGTGTTAATTTGTTGATTATTGTGTGAATAGACTTTTCTTGTATTAGTATTTCACTTCCTCTGATTTGTGGATTCCATTCTTTGGTATATGACATTTATTATTTAAAGGATCAACTATTCATTCTTTTATCTGCCCTACATTAATAATCATCAGTTATCTTACCTCACAACTATTTCTACATATATTTTTTAATTCATGGAAAAATGAGTTATTTAAAAGAACCTATATTTTTGCTGTAATTTTGTTATTAGATTTATTGGAATTGACGAAAATCAATTACTATTTCATAAGTTGTGTAAGTGATTTACAGCTTTGTGGTTTTGTTAATAACTTTCAATTAGATTTTCATTTCTTAACTCGAAAATCAAAATTAATTCAAAGGAATTTTGTTTAACAGAATAAAATTTCATTTTTTTTTTGCAATTATTTTGAAATTTTGGAACAAAGATTTACTTTTAATATTATTTTAATGAAAAATTATTCTTTAAGATAAAGCTGACTGTTTTATTGAAACATATAAAATTTGGTTCATTGTTAAATTGAAAGAATTTTGGAAAAAGAAGTATTTATTAATGAATGTACAAATTATTAATTTTAACATTAATGAATAATTTATGAATGAATACATGGGTAATATAAAATTTGTTTCAATGTTTTTAATTTTGTATTAATTTCTAAAACACAATTATAGAATGTACTTTATTTTGGTGTGATACAAAAACTATAGAGTATCGCATAATATATTAGGTTTTAGTATAAGAATTTATTATTTGATCTAGATATGCTTTATTGGCTCTTACATACTTCTTCCAATGCACTATAAGCTTCATAATTCCCTTATTGCTCAAATATTGAGTCAAAGAAGCAATATCTTCTTAGAGACCATCATGATTATGGAAATATCTTGATTTTGAGAAAACTGTGTGAGATCTTATAAAATCGGGTTATTGGTATCTGATTGTTGACTATGGTTAAAAGAATTTCAATATAAAAACTAGATGACATAAACATTGAAATATCTATTAATTTTTATCAGTTTTTTATCCCTCTGAATATTTTTTATTCTTTAAAGGATAAACAACGTAGCTTACCACATTTTGGATATATCTCTTATCATCTTATCATTGGGTTGATTTTTTATTACATTCTGTAATAATAAATGTCTTTTCATTAATTTTTTTTTTTTTATATATGTTAAAATTATTTTATGAGTAAGTAATTTCTCACTGTTTGTTATGGTGGTAAAAATTCTTATTTTAGTTGAATAATGTCTTTCCTATTAATTGTTAATTATTTTCTTTGTAGCATTACTAAAAGATCGGATGATCTTTTAGTAATGCAACTTATACCATTAAATCCTTTATTTATCTTTTATTTACGTTTTGTTATGTTACCTTTTGTTCTGCAAATCATTCTTGGATGCCTATTGAATTGAGTTTTATGTTGTAACAGTACTACATTTTTATTTTGAAATCGAAAACATTGTATAATTTCTTCTTGTACTTGGGTATTTTATGTTATGTCACTGTAATCAAAATATTTTTTTGCAATTTATTTGAAATTAATTATTTGCCTCAATGTAAAATTTAATTAAAAAATTATCTACTACAACAAGAAGGTCATAAATTAATTTACTGGTATGACGCCTGTCCTACTTATTTTGAGTGGTATTTGCTTAAATTTTATCTGGAGGTTTTTTATTTTATTTAATTTTTAATATTTGTAATGCAAAACTATTAGTTTTTATAAAAATTATGCATTCTGAAAATTACTATATTTTAAAATTGTGTTTTATTTTTTCTGTTTTACTTTTATTGTTTATTTCTTTTCATTGTATATTATCTTTGAATTTATAAATTTCATTAATGAATGTATAAATTTATAGAGAAAAACAATATTTTCTCTAATGAAAGAAAATTTCTTCTTTATATTGGGTATTTTATGAAAATAATGATGTTTTTCGATTGCTTCTCATCATCAGGATTAATCAGTCTCAAATTTCTATTATTTCTTTCTTAAATCCATAAATGATATTGTTTGTTATAAGTTAAAATTTACAATATTACAAAAAAAAAAAAATTAAAATTCTATTCTTCCACCATCATACATTTGGACTATTATCTTCTCTATATAAGATAAGGTAATAGTCTTAAAGTTGTTTGACGGTAGAAGGATATAATTTAAAGTTTCCTTGTAATATTTTTAATGCAACAAATATAATTATACAGATGTGTATATGAAACTAGAAAATAATGGATAAGTAATCGTGATAAACTCTAATGTAGAAGAAAAATTCTGAATTGTTGGTGGCGTCTAATAAAATAAAAGAAAGGTAAAGGAAATTATAGGAAAGATGATGCATTCACCAAATATCTGATACAATTCTTATAGAAATTTTTATTTTATTAAACACTCAATTTTCTTATTCCCAAGGAGAAAATATTTTTGTAAATAAAATATCCTTATTTGGCTTTAGTAATTAAATGTTAGAGGAATTATCGTTTTTTTTTTCTGGAAATTCCTATTAGGCTAGATTATTACCCATATTTTAAGGTTAAACATTTGTTGTTTGGTTATAACATCTACGGAAAAAGGCATTGATGGAATATATATAAATCCAGAAAGGAGTTTTTTGCATGGTAATGTGAAAGTAGCTGACAGAATCTGATGAAATAGTTACACCATTTTATACCGATCCACAGCTTTCCTCTAAATTTGTGCCAAATCCTATGGGTCATTTTTGAAGTATAGGTGTACTGAGAAAAATATGTTAGTGGACGCATAAATGGAAGTACTGGACAGAATCTGATAAAATTGATATGAGACTGACTAGGCTCCAATCCTCAAAATCACTGAAAATTTCACCAGTCTGGAATTTTGCAAGAAGTGACAAGTGGAGGTCAGTAGTGCTACATGTAGGTACCCCTGAAAATGAGGGAATGAGGTGGTCTCAATACTGCTGATTTCATAAACAGCATCCCAAACTCAGAGTTGATGGATGATCTGGTTTTCAAAAGTGACAATTATCCTTGGCAAAATTTCTCACTGTATTTCCTGTTTTTTTATCCTCTTTCTTAAATAAATAATTGTTTAACTAGTGTAAATTGTGAATTATTATTTCGACATTACAATAAAATCTGTAGGTTATTTAATTATAACATAATTATGCTTTGGATTATTAGTTTTTTCTATTGAATTTTACTTCTCCACAGCAAGAGGATAATATTTGGTATCATTCATTCATTTCTGATGCCTACTGTTACTTAAAAAACAGAGGAAAAAATTAGATACCTATTGGAGGAAGATGTGGTGAAATAAAAACATTTTGTTCAATTTATTAATGTATATACTAATATTTAAAAAAGAAAAAAAATAAGCCTAAAAATTATAAATATTGATTATAAATGCTCCAGTATGTATACTTTAAATGATAAAAATATTGAACTCAAAATATTTTGACTATTTCAGTATTAACTTTATTCAGTAAAATACAAGCTGATTCATTCAGTAATCCATTCTGAATTTTAAACTTTTGATTTTATTTTAAGTACAGGAAAGAATTTAAAAAATGATTTATAAAAATCCGGGATTGACATAGGCCAATTTCAGTTGATACTTTAGTACAAATCAGTTTAGGATAATTTTATTGTTTTTCATGTTGGGATAGTTCTGCATTGAGTTCATATATTTCTAAGTGTACCGCCATCATGAATTATTGAAATATAACTTTTACAAAATAAGAACTAAATAAAATATAATATATTAGTTTTGTGAAGGGATATGGTCCGGGTGGTGGTCAAAAAAGGGTACTGAAATTTAGCGGAAAAAAATATTTATTAGACATCTATCTTAGCTCAGCTCTCTTAGTTTTCTTAGATAAGCTTTAATAGTTTGTGGTGAACATAATAATCATTTAAACACGTGCAGCTATCTCAGCAGAGATAGATAAAAATTAGCTGTAGTTGAAACTAATACCTAAAATTGCCATGGATACGATATTAATGGTTCATTCATGAATAAGGGTCATATCCATGGCAATTTTAGCTATTTTTTTCAACTATAGCTAATTTTTGCCCAACTCTGTATCTTAGAAAAAAATTAAGTTAATCTTGAATTTGATGCATTTATTATCTATTGTTAGTTTTAAGATTAAAAAATAAATGCTTTGAATAATAGATTTACAAAGCTCTTTTTAAGTTCTTAAAATTAATAACAAATAATAATTACATCGCACTACAAGATTCACTCAAAACTTTACTTTAAAAAAAAAGAATGTAGTTTAAAATCAGAGTAGGAATATTGAATTCCTGATTTAAAAAAAAAAAAAAATGAATTAGGAAATTTGTAATAAAGCCAACAAAAATTGAAATGAAAAGATGGATTTATTGGTTATATAATGTGAACGCCTACGACCCATGAATGGTCATGAGTTCAGTACTTGGTAAGGAAGCACTGTTTTTAGAAGAACGGTTATAGGAGGAGGTGATTTGTTGAGATCACCCTCAACCACCAGATTTTTCCCCAATTCAGAGTACCCTCTTTAATGAGGCTGTGTGGATCTCAAGAGGGTTCCTTCATAATCCATAGGGTTGACTCATGGCTGCAGTGTAACAGAAAATAATTATCTGGCCAGCCGGATTCAAACCCGGGTTCTTGTAGTTAGTAGCATTGTGCCTTACCACAGTGCCACCGCCCTCCCAGATTTATAGGGTTAGTAATTGAGTTATGTATTTAAAAGTATTCAATATGATCCAAGTCTGCATAAAAGTCCATCAAGTATTTTCTGTATTATCCTATCAGGTCCCTTGGTTGAGGTGGTCTCTATTAAGTAGGGCTGTAGATATCTCTTAGTTCTGTAGCTGTCCAATTTATTATGAGATTACTGTTGGTAGTTCATATGTTCTGTTTTATTTTAGTATAGTTTGGTTCAATCTTTCATTTGATATATATAATCCTTTTATTATGTTAACAAAAATCCTTAGGATGGTTTTGTTTTTGTCAGAAATAATTAACCCTCCACTGTATTTCTGTAATGAATGGATATAATTTCTATTCATTTTTCTTTACTTTGTTTTTTATTTTATATGAAATGAGACTATTACAGTAATATAATAGTCTTTAGATTAATAAAATTTAAATTTGAAACCATGGTATATTGGAAAATAGATAAATCCATAATTGATTAGTACTATTCTAGATAGTGTCAGCTGATCTGATTCTACTGTCACAATTAATAGAAGCAATATAGATTGAATGATTTTTAATCTAATAACCATTAATTTTTCACTGTTATTAATAACCCTTATCTAGTGATTTATTTGAATTATTTATATTCTTCATCATTGTTGTAATGTTTTCTTTTTTGTTTTTTTTACAAATTTTAATCCCTTTATAAAATTAGCTCATCACTTATAAGCCACTGGTATGAATCTCGTGGTTGACTTTGCCTTATTTCTGTTAATCTTGAATTCCTTATGATGATACTTTAATTTAATATTTAAAATTAAAGAATGAATTTTTATTAATTTATAAATAGAAACATAAAATTAACAATTTTTAATTTTTAGTAGCATTAAAATTAATATTCTTAAGGTAGTTTCTATGTTTAGTTTACTGCTAAAATTTAATTATAACTTTTCAATAGTACGCTAGGTAGAGTTGCTTAGTAAATATGTCAAATAAGCTATGATAAGAAAACCAATTAAAAATATTTTAGTTATATTTGATTAATTTTTGTTACATGAAATCCTTGTTGATGCGCCAATTTGATTTAGAGATTGATTAATTATTGATTTTTTTGTAACATTTGCTTACAATTCTAATTCAAACCAACATATTATAACAATATCTTTATCTTTCATAACTAATTTATTTTGTATTCTATACCTAATCATGCATTATTAAAGTATTAAATAAATGACAAGAGAATGATAAAGATTTTTTAAATCATTCTCACTTAGTCATTTATTTTGAAAATGAAAAAGTTATTAAAAAATTAATGTTTATAGGGAGGTCTTTTTTTCTTTTGATGGTTCTTTTTCACAGAAGTTTGATGTCTTTCTATATTTCAACTAGAATTGGATGAACTTATTAATTTAAAAAAAAACACCAATACCAATTTTTATTGGTTTTTGTCATTTTTGTTATAGCCAGTTACAAGGATGATAATGACAAAAAGACTGATGGGTTGCATAGGCATAGGTGCGAGAGCTCTATTTATATAGACCCTAACACTGAAGGTATCAACTTTGAAATTACCAATTTTAATTACCAATACAAGGGCTTTTTGCTTTCCCATTTATTTGCTCAGAAATAAAAGCCTCTAGCAGTAATATTTTAACTGCATTGAAGTTAATTTTAATTTATCTATATTTTTATGGATGATATTTATCATAGTAATTTTTCTTTAGAAACACCTGCATTTGAGGATTCTAAGTAGTATAGCGCAATTAAGAATTTCATTCTTTGAATTTAGTGTGAGTGTAGATTTTCTGAAAGCGTGATTGCAATAAATTGATTATCCTGCATTCTTTTCTCATTATCCAGTCTGGCTGTCAAGAAGGATTAAAACTGCTGGTCATATTTCTATTGCCACACTTTTTTTTTCTTAGATATTATTTTAATGACTGTAATGATGTTATGAATTTTGATGTTCACTTCAATCAGATCTATGCTTGTATTTATTTTTATCTGTTAATTAGTAAATAATTTACAATGCTATTAATTTATTATTTATTAATGTTAATATGAAATAGTGCTCCGATAATAATAGTAAAAAAAAAATCAACTTGTTACAATTATATTTGCCCTCTTAAATAATAAATAACGGGTCATATGAAACAAATCAGGAATTAGAAAAGAAAGTAAACATAGAAAAAAGGTTGCAAGATTGTCAGTTGACCGTATGTAATGATTGTAGGAAGATGGTCCAGGCGGCGGTCAAGAATAGAAAAAAAAAATTAGTAAAGCAGCATTTCTCCTTTCTAGACTCAGCCCTGATGAAGCCCTACAAAGTGGGGCAGAACGGCGGTTTCTAATAAATGGTTTTTTGATATTTTTGTACCTTTCTTGATGGGCTCTCGGACCATTTTCTTACAATAGAAAAAAGATATTTAATAAAAAACCTGTTGTTTAAATTGTTGGCATACATTCAATATTACACATTTTATGTGTGTTCCATTTTTGCCTTCTTCTCTTACTTCCTGATCATAAATGTGTAACCACATGATATGATTTGATAAATGTGTAATATACAATTTGAATAACTGCAATATAATAATCAATACCTATAGAGTATTTTAGAATCAATGTAAAAGTACTTGTGAAACCGATTATGATTAATTAAAACTTGAAGTTAAATAATAGCAAGAGTAATTTAAAATATTTCCAGTCAGCAAAAGATTGGTTAATACAAATATAACATACTTTTCAGCTTTGAATGCTATGAGTAATGACATTTCAGATAGAAGTGTGAGCCATTCTCTGAAAAGATGTATTTCTCTCCATATTAAAAAAAAAAATCATTACCAGTTTCTCCTATTTGTATTTCCAATTTATTTGTAACTAAATCTTAATTTTAGGAGGCTGTGAACAAAATAACCTTCGCTGTAGAGTGGTACTAATGTCAGATCCTTCAAAATAGAGTTGTGAAATTTGAATGAATAAGTACTCATCTGGTTTTATGATAGTATTCCCCTTCAAAAATGTTTTGGTTAAAGGCAGACTAGGTTAACTGGTTTATGAATCAGAATATAAACAAACATAATATAGGAACAATAATTTTCTTTAGGAACACAGTTTTAATAGAACAAAATTCTGGATTAAGAATAAATAAAAAAAAATATTTAAAAGTGTAACTGTAAAAAAATTTTAACAAAAGAAATAAAGAATATTAAATTTTGTATAATCTTACTCAATAAAGTTGAATAATTTTAGTTTCTGCATTCTAGCTATTTCCCTTGAAGCCTACTTAATGCTCGGAAAAATGAAGTATTTCCACTTCTTATGTGAAAACGATACTCATAAATTAATAACATCTCTTTATTTGCAAAGTAAAAAGACCGGGAAGAGAGATTAATGAGAACCAGATGAATGAGAAATTTAAAAAAAAGTCCCATATGTCACAGATAATTCATATAAGTAGAGTAAAGGTAAAAATTAATTCTAAAAGTAACTGCATATCAAAATTTGATCTGATGAATATAAAGGTGAGGTAACCAGAATTACCATTTATAGAGTTTTCCTTCCAAAATTTCCCTCAGTCTCACTTATAGAATGCGAACAGACTATTCTTAAGCACACCTATTTTCTCTCGTCCCACACCGTACTTCTGGTTTAGTTAGCCTATGATTACAGATATTTGTTTTAGAAAATATTTAAAAATTTTGAGTCATCAATCTATCTGATAAAATTGATCATACTATCTATTGTACTAGCTCGAAGTCTCATTGGTCACTGTAGAAACGGCTAGTTTAAGGCTTGATTAAAAATATAAATAGCAGAAATTTACAAATTCGAGCTCTAAAACAATATTTATTCCTTTAAGAAAAATAAACACTGCTTATATTTCTGTGGTTCTTAACTATGAACTTAGATGTTGATAACGTGCACAAAACTACATCTTTTTAGAGAATAACCCATATATTTCTTTTCATTTACAGATTTTTTTTCCCTTAAGCCAGTGGAGGCCATATTCAAGCCTACAGCAACTTAAGTTAGCTATTGTAAAGCACAGTTCCTGACTTAAAAATGATATTTTGATTCGTTTGGGAAGTGGAACAATGCCTCAAAAAGCACTCAGGTTGGATAAAGACTATTGAGAACAGTTTATAGGAGTTTACAGTCATTTTTTTTTTTTTACTCTGGTTTTGAAGGATATATGATTTCATACTTTTGTATTTTTGGTAGGCATTTATTAACAATTTTTCTGTATTGAAGGACTTTGTTTGGTTTATCTTGAATTAATTTCATTTGTTTATTTATTTTATTCTTCTGGGTTCAGACTTAATTGAAATTTTAAAATAAATAAATTTAAATTGGATAAAATCAGGCTCCCATTATAATGTTGTTTATCTTTTCATGTCTTCCAATTAGGTCACAATTAGTACTGACTAAATTAAAGAAATTTTGTATACAAAATCATGTTTATAAACACAATGATATTTATTTTGACTTCCCAACAGTTCCACAAACGGACAGAGTTCACTTCTGTGATTAACATTCAAATGGAGAATGACCTGAATCGTTAAACCTCGAAACAATTCTATACTCATGGTATCTTAAATTAAAAAAAAATGATAACTTCACTCTAATCATCATTTCTCACATGTTGACTATTATAAACATGTAAAACTTACTATAAATGTTTTCATAATACTAAATATTGACTAGAGCATAATAATTGAATGAATGGCCATAACTGTCATCCCAGAAAACTTAAGAAGACTAAAATGAAGATGGAAGTTGAAGAATATATTAAAAGCCACAGAATAGGGATCATCAGGCACTGCTCTTCTTGCCTAGCATATCATTTTTAGTTTAATGTTAACACAATACAGTCTCCTTATTGTTATAATTTATTTTACTTATGGGTCTGTAGATATGAAAGAGACGAGGGCAATAATAAAGATGATAAATAAAGATTTTTTTTTTTAAGCTGATATTTCATTTAGTACAAAGATATAAATACTTCTAATAGGTCAACTGGAAAGAATACAGTGTTACCACCAGCAATAGTAGGGATTTTTTTTTTTTCAATTTCAGGTATTGTTAGAAATAAATATAACAATTTTCTTCATTTAATGATCGTTTTAATATTTTTGTAATCTCATTTAACCTAATGTTGGTTACTGGTGTTGGTGGAAGAAGCTGTATTTGACTCTTTTGGTCCGTTTTGTTTCCTTTTGTTACTATGAAAATTTTCGCCGTCATAGGGAGGGGAGTGGGAGTGAGAGGGTCAAGATTCATCTCTCGGGACCATTATTAACTGACCACTCAATCTGTTTACAAACCCAGCACTCTTGCATCTTGGCCTCCCTATTTAACATGTGCTCAAATTGTTATTCGAATAATAGAAAAACAAAAAAACTATCACTACAATCCATGAAGGGTTTTGAGTTCAGTATTTGGTAAAGGAGTACTGTTTCTGAACCAGCATTTGTGAAAGGAGATGATTTGGTCAAGATTGCGCTCAACCACCAGATTTTATAGAGGGTGGGTGTACCCCAGGAGGATCCACCAACTCTAGGGTCAATCTACGGTTGATATAAAAGGATAAATAATTATTATACTGAAAATTTATCTTTATATAATTATTTATGAATAATTGTGTAGCAATAATTATCTTTCACAACCGGATTCAAATCTGAGCCCGGGAGATAGGGGCACAGTGCCTCATTTAGTTACCCCAACTTTTTTTTAATTGAATATATTTCATATCTAATTTAATTAATTTTTTCAAATTCAACTCTGAACTTATAAATTTCATCAAATAATTTTTATCATAGTATTGATGTAATTTTTATTAAACTGTTTCTGATTGATAAAAAGAATATCATTAATTGAATGAAACACGAGTTGCTCATTCTGCTCTGCAGTAAAAAAGGATGGTATTAAGTAAGTAAACAAAACAAAATGAAAATATGAGTTAAGGTATATAATGATTTAGGTATGCCTGCCAAATTATTGATTAAGTAGTTCATATTAGTTGTGTATAGTCCAGAAAGTAGTTTTAGAGAGTGATCATTTAGCAGGTGCTTCTAACCAAAAATTAACCATAAAATAAATATAATCTAATTATTCATTTGAATGAATTAAAGGCTTATATAGTTGCTTGTTTTAATGTAATGTAATGATCTTGTTATTTGCAAAGAGCCCTTTTAATATAAGAAGTTATTACTCATGATAAATTTATGTATATAATGTATGCTTATTGATTTTATTATAGTTTAAAAGTTTGTTAAATTCATTTGTTTGGCATGTTGTGGTTTGTTCTTTAATTTTGCTGTTTTATTGCTATTATTAATTTTTTATTGGGGTATAGAAAAAAAAATGAAGGGAAATCTGCTATTTAATTTTGATTTATAATTTATTTAATATTTTTTAAATTAAAATATATAAATGCTTTGTACACAAGAAAATAACAACCGATAGCTTGCAGTATACTAACTGTTAATGCAAGTGGGTCACTTAGCCGCTTTCTTTTCAGATGTCTCAGAGGATTATTGGAAATAGATTGGAAAGTAATATTGAAGATAATCAGGTTTGTTTGTATATGAAATGATATTTTATGCATGAGGATTTAATGGTTGGGTTAAATTTCGTAGCTCAGTATCTTTAATAAAATGGGATTTAAATATAGTTATGGTTGTATTAAATTAGTCGGAGTTATGTTCTTTAATACTCTATGATGATTCCTCTGGTGCCATTTGGCTGCTTATGGGTGATAAGAAGTCATGTAAAAGATTAACATTATTATTTCACAGTAGTAACTGCAAGCATGTTCAGAAGTGTGGATCCAAATCCGTTTTAACTACTATAGAGCTAAATTCCTTGTAGTATTTTATTGATGATCAATCAGGTTATGGAAAGTGAATGATTAATTATTGAAATTATTTATTAATTTTTAATTTTAGATATTATTAAAATATTGGATTGTTTATTTATATTTATATGTATTATTATGATTGTAATTTCTAAAAATTATGTTTTTTGTACATTGAAATATACTTTTTATTAGCTTATGAAGAAACAAAATAATTTTTTTTTTTAATTAGGAAACATTTTTTTCATTCCATTAATAATAATAGTTTGGAATATTTAATATGTTATAAATGACCATATAATGAATTTGAAATCATCATTTCAATGGTTTGAAACAAATATTATACTATCAAGTACTGTACATAACATATTACATATAGTCCAAGTATAGCGTAATAATCATTTGAATGTCAATAAACATTCGAGTATTATTAGACAAAAAGAATGAGATTTACTACTTATATGAAACATTAATTCAAGATTTATGCTGCTTTTGAAATTTGTTTTCTATAAATATTTTAGCTATTGCATTATGTGATGTAATATGGAAGCGATGTTATTGGCAAAACAGTTATGAGCTTTGTTCAATTTGATAAATGAATTATTAATGTAAAATCAATGTAAAAATGCTAAAGCATAAATGCTTGGGTATATATGTATATATAGATGACCGTAAAAATTGATATATAGGAAGATGGTCAGGGTTGCGGTCAAAGGAGAAACAAAAATAGTTAACAACTATTTATTTTCCGACGTTTCACATTTCTGACTGTTCACCCGTTTGCTTTGAACAGCCCTGATGAAGCCCTACAAAGTGGGGCGAAACGTCGGAAAATAAATAGTTGTAAACTATTTTTGTTTCTTTTGTATCTTTTTAGCCCTGATGAAGCCCTACAAAGTGGGGCGAAACGTCGGAAAATAAATAGTTGTAAACTATTTTTGTTTCTCCTTTGACCGCAACCCTGACCATCTTCCTATATATAAATGCTTGGGTGTTTATTCTTCCCTGGGTGAGAAGAACACCTAAGTCAAATATATGTTATGCCGAATCCTTAGTTATCTATTGACAGAATTTTCCAAATTCAATGAATTCCAGATACTGTTTTACAGGAATATTTGCTGCCACATTAGTTTTCGGTTTTGATTAACTCAGATGGTAGGGCTCGTTGCTCATGAGGATGTTCATTTTGGCCTGAATATTATTTGGTTCTGGTTATATAAAAAAAAAAATTCCATCCTGATGCATCAAACAATATATATTAAACAATTATAACAATTTATAGTTAGAAATAAATAAATAGTTAAAAATTTCTTTTTTGGAGAAGATGGTTCAGGTGCCAGTCAAGAATAATACCAAAAAATAATAGAACTTAAATATTTATTGAATGCTGGCGTTTCTGTCCACATCACAGCCCTTCATTGGGGCTACAAAGAACAAAAAATATTTGAAGCTGAAAATATTTTAGGATTATAAAGAATAGAATTTTATATGGCAAGAGATAAGAATAAGGAACAAAGTAAAATGACCGAAGTAATAAAAAAAAAAGATTAACAATAAACATAATATAACAGATAGAATGTTAAAAGATAAATAAAGATACAATTTATTTTTTTATGTATATGTTTATATTTCATAAAATGTAGTACAATATTTATAATTGATTTGAGATTTACCCTCATACAATTTTATGTAATATACTTTCTTACATATTGTAATAGTTTATTTATTGATAAAAATAAATATAGAAAAACAATAGTATTTCGAAATATAACAGGTTGTCAGTTATTTAGCAATATTAACAGCAGTACATGTTTTGTTTGTTTGTATTTTTATTTGCGAGTTGTAATTTTTTTATAATTACTTATTTCAGTTGTAAAAGGGTTTTAAGAATGGGGTGAATGACCTAAAGAAGATATGAATTAATTTAGATCTCTATTCTTGTATTTAAGAGTAATTTTATTCTGACTGCATATCAGCTATTTTGGCATTTGGTGAATAATTTTGAGAATGCTTTGGAATACATGTAATTATTTTTTGGGGCTAATGAAGCTCCATATAGAAAAGGAGTAAGCTAAGATTGGTCTTAGAGCAAATTTCTAAAGAATTCATTTATTTAGGGGTATAATCTGAAATTACATTAAAACAGAGAAACATTTTATACATTATCTTCAGGTTGTTTCATAATTTCAGATTAATATGTTTATTAAACAGGAGTTTGTAATAAAACATTACTATAGTGTGTTGTTAAAAGATAAAAAGAAGACGTTTGTAGAAGTATAAGTCTTATAAGGCATTCTTTATACTTCTACAATATTTTCTTCGTCATTGTATCTTTGTTTATCTTGTTTTATTTTTATTGCTTTTATTATTTAACATTTTCCTTCATTTTACTTTATTAGGATGTTAATCTCTTATCATCTCATGTTCTATAATTTTTACTTATGCAGCATTTTCACCTTTGTCGTATCTTGTGCTTTTTAGGTAGCCCTCTCAAAGGCCTGCTATGTAGGCCAAAACATATGCATTCAATAAATAGTTTCTCCTATTAAATGTAATTATTCTTGACCACCAGGTGGTCCTTCATTATTAATATGGTCAACTAATAAATATATAATTAAAATATCTTTTATCATTTAATATTTTAGTGTTAAACATATTAATTCCTTAATATATTTTGTATGGTATGGGGTGTATCTACTACTTTATTTTTTAATCCTCCATTTATAATCTATACTCTATTAAAAAAATGAAACCAAAATTCAATGATGCCTGAGGCCATTTATTGTACTTCTTCAACTGACTACTAAAAGATGACCACTTCAGTTGGTGTTGCCATCCTATGGACCTCTTTTGTCTCTTCTAAGCTTCCTTCATGAGGTCTTTGTTGGACAGGCTCAGCAGCCAGCTAAATATTTTCTAGAATTTGCCAGTTTTAATCACTCTGATCCATTAGCATATGTAATAAAAACATTTTTCATGAAGTTGTACTATTTGATAATATTGTACAGTTGTATCATTTAAAATATGATTCATTTTTCTAATTTTTCAGTGTCAGATATCAGTGTTGAAGGTGGAACTGGCACTATCACGAGAAGAAGAGTGACAACGCAGAGTCGGCACAGGCATCCTACACTTCCTCAGGTAGACCTTCGACTTCAGTGGAAAAGGATATTGCTCCTTATTATTGCTATAACAGTTCATAACATTCCTGAAGGACTAGCTGTTGGTGTAGGATTTGGAGCTATTGGCACTTCATCATCTGCATCATTTTATAAAGCCAGGTTAGATATTTTTATTTTTCAAAAAATTATTAAGGAGGTAGATATTGATTCAAATAACAAGTATTCTGCTTTTTGTGTTGTTTATGGAAATTCTTTTTCTTAGTTGCCAATTTCTCCTTACCTACCTCTTTAATATTCTATTTTCAAAGTGGTTGGTCTGTTCATCAAAGTTAGAAACTTATAAAAATTATCAGAAAGCTATTAAAAGAATTATAAATTGTATATATA
>NW_027111449.1:1130395-1150422 GCF_000696795.3 Halyomorpha halys
TTAAACTTATAAATTTGTAATTTATAAGTTTACAAAAAAATCAGTAAATTGAAATCGTTTTATTCAAAGTTGATTTGCTCATGAAAACATTTTAATCTCTTATTTAGGAAAAAAATGAAATATCAGGCAATGAGGAGCATAATTCATCCATATCTGTGATTTTAAGTAATAAAAAATATATTAGTGGGATTTAAAAGAGAAGAATATAATATAAATATATATATTTAAAAGAGAACATTTTGAAATATACATTTTTTTTTACATTAATCAGCCAGTTAGGAGCATCATTGGCGCCTTCTGTCTGGTGCTAGTGTTTTACTTTTTGTTATTTTTAATGTTACATACTGATCTGTTTTTATGGCCATTATTTGACCTTTTTCAAGTCTAATCTTATGAATTATATATTAATGAGGAGATAGGTGGAAGTGCGGTAAGTGAAGAACACAAATAAGTGAAAACTTACTTATTTGTGCCAATGTTTGATCTGGATTACAGAATGATTAGAAAATAACCAACAATATATCTTTAAACACTATTTATTTATAGTGTGTATATAAGTACATAGTGTATGCTATATTTCTAATTATTTTCTGATCATTCTGCAATTTATTTTATTCATTAATCATTAATTAATAATTAATTATTATCTTGTTTGTTGTTAGCCCTGATGGTGGCCTGATATCCAGGCTGAAATGTTAGCACTAATAAATAAGTTTTTACTTATTTGTCTTCTTCCCTGATCACAACCCTTAACCATCTTCTCCTCACTTATATATATCCACAGTGAACTATTTACTCATCTATATGAATTATAGTGAGCACAATAAAATGATATAATTTCATTAGAAAATGTTTATGTTTTATTTTACATATTATTTCTAATTGTATATTACTTTTACAGAATTAGAGATGTAAGTTTAAACAATTTTTTTGATAAGCTATCATTTTATTGTTTTAACTTTTCCTAGTTATGTGAGGTATTGCTTCTTTTTTAAGATTACTGAAAATTTAAAAATAATTAGGGAATGCGAGGAGAAGATGGTCAGAAGTGCAGTCAGTAATGATAGACTAATAAGTAAAACTTATTTTATTTTACCAACATTTTGTCCTGAATTTTAGGCCTTCATCAGAGCTGAAAACAAAAATGATATAAGAACCTTAATTCAGAGAAAAATAAAAATAAAATAATAACAAAGTTGGAAACATTTATAAGAATAAATTAAGTGGGTAGTAATATTTTCTCCCTCACTTTTCGCTATGTTTATTTCTTTATTTACATGAGCCCTGTCTGAATTTTAATAACTTATTTATCATTTGTTTTGTACAATTCTTACCTCTGCAATATTATATTTTATCTTATATTAGTATTATCTACTATCTACTTAATTTGTTGTTATATTTATGTTTCCAAGTTTATTTGTTATTTTATTTTTTCCTGAATTAAGGTTATCTCATTTTTTAGCCATGATCAAGGCCTGAAATTTAGGTCAAAATTTTAACACAATTAAAATAAGTTTCGCTTATTTATACGTCGTTACTGTCAACTATAAACATCCAATTAATTAGGCAGTAGTTGGGTAAAGTTGGATACACATCATATCTACATATCTACCAGCGTTATCTGTCTACTGAGTTGTGAAACACTGGTCTGGTGATGTAAGAAACATAAGTTTATGATCACATTCATATTTTAGTTGACTTTAAAATGGCATAACTCAATGATATAATTCTTAATTGCTATGTTATTTTTTTCATTGTCATTAGCTTTCTTTTATTGAGTATTTCCATTTTTGTCCATGTTTCTATCCCTTATACCGAACAAATGATTCCATAATTTTTGTCAGCTAAAGCGGGGACATTACCAGGAGGGTTAAGTAGTAGGGTCTTACCCATTTTAGCCAACTATGAACACTACTATTCCCGACTTAACATTTATTTTTTATTTTAGCGACAACCATCCCTTAATTTTATATTCAAATTATCAAATTAAAATTTTTATTTATTTACAACAGCTTTTATTTAATCTCTGTAATATCGTTCCCTCCATCTTCTGTCGTTTGACACATGACAGTGCGGCACAAAGAAATCTGGGAAATTTTTTATAGAGTGTGATCTGAGACATCACTATAACCAGATCTGATTGTAGGTAGCATCTATTGGTGGGTTAAGTATTTCTTATAAAACTAATCCTTAATATCACGGTTGAGCCATCATTTACTGAATGGGAGGGTTGCTGACTTTTTGGAGATTTAAATGAATTCAAAGGGTTATTTCATGCCACCTATGTTTGTATTTCTAAGAGTGTAATTCAATTTAGAACTTATGGATGATATCACACCTGGAAGCACCACAGAATTTCACCCCAGCATATGCATGCAATAATTCATTTTCATAATGTAGTTTGAATGATTTATTGAATTTTCAAATCCAAGGGTTACATTTGTACAGTATTTTCTTGAATATAATAGAAAACTTTAGTAAACTCCCACAATTATAATATAAAATGTTTAGCAGAAATCTCTGCCTACAACTCCCTGATGAAGACCTGAAAATCAGGTCGAAACTTCGGCATAAATAAATATTTTTGTTTATTTATGTTGTTTTTTGCTGACCGCACCCCCGACCATCTTCTCCAATCAATAAAATGTTTATGTATTTTAATAAGATTAATACCATGCTACCTCACATTACCCGAAGAGGGACCCCATATAACCCTTACCTTAAGCTAAAAAGTGATGACATTTTACTTTTTTTATTTTATGTACTAGTCTGTTCTGATTTCATCCAAACCATAAGGAGGTGATTATTAAATGTTTAAAAAAAATGTAATCAATTTACAATTTTAATGGAAAATTGAATTTATAAGAAAAAAACACTTTAGCCAACTTTCTCCTAATAAACGTTTGCAACCTCTATTGTGCCTGTTGGTATTCAGTTCAAGCTTTTTTTTTCTATCTAAGCTACCATGTAAACTTTCAGTTTACGGCCCTCGTCCCTCAGGTACTCGTTCCACATCCACAGCAGTCTGCATACTAGTATTTTAATTTGCATTCTTGCTTTTATTAACCATAGGTCTCAAAGCAATAGCGGTGCATCCACCTATCTGACTATACAATACCCAGTTCGTTCAATGAGCTTCAATGTTCATTCAACAAATCATTTTTTAAATATTTATCACATAATATTTTCTATGCCATATTACTTTTGAAGCAATATGGAATAAACTTATATATATTATTTTTGTTTTCAAATAAGAATTATTCAAGGAATTTTGTAATTTCGGAGTTCTTTCATTTTGACCTTTATATAGTGATTCTACACGTCATTAGCAAAAAAAAACTCTATATGGTTTTTTTTTTTGGTTTTTTTGTTGAACAGGAAGTGATCATTCAACAACTATTCAAAGTAATTAACATTCTATTGCATGATCGTAAAATAGATAAAATTCCTTTTGAAAAATATGATTTGGCTTAACTAAATATATATTGTGAATATATATTACAGGCAAACCAATGTAGATTTATTATTACACAGTTTACAGTCAATGTTTTTCTTGGATTCCTGTCGGTTGAAGTATCCTACTTCTATAAATACTTCTGCACTCACTATGTTTTAATTTTGACATAAATAAAGTTGAAGAAATTTATTAGATTTGGCTCTTGATTTGCCATAAGAATGTCATGTGGATTCAAGTGGAATTTTCTTTTGGCTTTCGTAGAAGTTTTTAAAAAAGTTGATTGGATAACTCAAGAGTAACAAAAGAGTTCATATGAACTATGGTTTGATCCAAAACAAAAAATTTAAGCTTTGCACTTTTTTTTTTTAAACTTACGTTTTTTGTTGAATAGAAAGTTGTGACTGGAAAACTATTTAATTAGTAAGTTAAAATTACAGCATAGTAAACTAGACTAATTTAACAACAAAAAAATTAATAAATAAAAAATAAAACTAACCGTTCATGATCTCTATGAACATAATTTTTTAAATATATTGTTGAGTGTGAGACTAAATATCTCATTTGTTTTGGTATAATATGGGTAATTATTTGTGAATTCATAGGTGTTCGGTATTGACTACTTGTAGCTTTTTTTTTTTTTAAGATTTATGTTGAGCAAAAAGAATCCCTCTTAGGAATTTAGAATGGTTTGTTAGGTACCCCCTAAAATGTGCGAATAGCAGACTAAGTCAATAGCGTTGTAATTTGTAAAACCTAAATTGAAGTTGTGAGAAATTATTATTACATTATTGTTTATTTTCCACTGTATCCCTCTAATTCTTTAGTATTTCCCTGCCCTGGGCCTTGGGTAGTTATTAGCACTTGAACAGACTATACCGCCGTAACCCGAACCATGACCAGCGGAGGGATACAACGCCCCTAAAGACGATCAGAAAATATGAATAAGGAAAAAGGAAGAAGGAAACGACATAAAATTGGTGGCCGGGAGGCGCCTGCTAGCTGGCGGCAAGGCGCTAAAGAGGCCCTAAACAAGAATGGGGAGAGAGAGGGGGTGATGAGGGGGAGCGAGAGAGGGCGAGGAGGAGGGAGGGAGGGAGGAAGAATGTTAACGAGAAGAGCGAGAGAGAGCAGGCGCCTCCCCCCCACTCCCACTTCCACATTCCATTAAGTCCTATTGCACAATGTCAAGGTGCCAGTCTCGTCGCTACCTAAATATAGATATAGTACACCATCTTCTTCATTATTATCATCTTTTATTAATTACTTATCATATTAGTTTTTTAATATACATGATTTAATGTGAGGTATGCGAGAAACTAAAATTGGGAGAAACTATTTGTCTATAATGGAAGGTTCTGGTCTAGGTCACTTAAGGGGAGTAGGGGTGTGCATATTTAGCATAATTATCGAAATATATCCTATCCGTAGTTTTCGAATACGTCGAAATAGTATTTCGATGTATCATTTAACAATATCGATATTTCAATTGATCGGATCTCTATATGTTAGAAAGGAGAAGGGGAAGAGGGTTGACATTGAATTGATGGGTATCATTGTACAATAAAAGCTGTTGTAGCAGGAATTTGAAAAATTTTAATTCCACTTAAACTGTTATTATCATTAGTTTAATTAGATCACAGTTGTCGACTTTTGCTCGCTAAAAACTAACAAATAATATTCCACCTCACTCCAAATTTTTTTACTCCTTCCAAAATGCTATGTAAATATTTATGTCTATGAGTTATTGTTTTGTTATATCGATGATGCAAACAGATTAGCAGTCCAGTTTGTTTAATTCTGCTTTCATGTTTGTTGTATAAATTTTAACCAAATTTCAATCTGAGCTTTAGATAATACATTCAACAAATCTTTGCTGTACATATAAAAAAAAAGAAAAAGATTTTTGTTTTAATACAATTAAACCTACTTTTATTTCACCGTTGATATGACGTCGTTGGAAGTTTTTTCAACTCCAATCATTTGTTTTCATTCGTTACGGAGAAAACCATTATAAATCAAAAATGAAAAAAAGTGAGGGTAGGTGTGAAAAAATTTCCTCCTGTGAAGGGATAAATGGTCGTGTTTGGGGAGATGACATTTCAATTCTCTTGTTAAGTCTTTATTTTTGTGATTTATTAACTTTATTTGGCTCCTTAACTTTTATGAATTGAATATATGGGATCTTATTTTTTTAATAATAAAAAGGCCAAAGGTTTTAAGCTTTTACCATTTGATTTCTTGTAATTTTCAAAAATGCTGTATGCCATTTGACATTTTTTTAAAAAAAATAAAACTTATCTTTTTATTGATATTTTCAAACATGAGTAATTTAATTTTTTTTCTTAATTAAAATGAGATATTGTGCGTTGTGGTCAGAAGAACAATTATAAAACAGTGTTAGCTATTTATTAAGAGCTAACCTTTCGGCCTGCTTGACAGCTCTAGGATGGAAGTAGTAGATATGTTTAGTGAAGCTAATACAGAAGTGTAAAACTGACAAATAGAAAAAAGTGGCATTAACATAGTGATATAAACCATATTATGAAAAACTGATATACAATTAAAACAGAAATAATAAGGATGTCAAAAATGAAAACCAAAAAGATTATAATAACCGACAAACTAATGAGTAATAATCTGATAAATTAATAATACTGAGAAATTAATGATTGATAAAGAAAAGAATAGTAAGTGATGAATGTGATAACAAAAATGTACTGTAAATAATAAATTAAAAAAAAATTATCAAAAATGTTTTAAAAACTCTAAACTGAAGGTATTAAATTTTTTTTTTAAATCGATATTAAATATATTTTTACTGTTAATCCTTGTAGTTACCTAAACCATGTTTTGTTTACCGAAATGTTTAATTCCATAAGAATGGATGGAATCTTGTTTGATAAAAACATGTGTAAGATTAAGTAAAAAAAAAAATGAAAAGTATTAAATTATTTATATTATAGTTGCAATTAAAAGATAACAGTAAAATCAACTACTATATGATCCTCGATACGCAACATTGAAATTTTAAATTAATTTGTCTAAATTAAAATAGATTTTAATAACTTAAGATTAAAAGATTTTTTATTTGACTGTACAATTAGTTGATGTGAAGGAATGTATCCATTGTCTATCGTTTTAGTGGGAATTTTATTATTATGTTCAGCTCTATTCTTGCTCTTTCAAAACTCTGGTCCTTAATATTTTTTTATTATTCTCCGGATCAGCTTCATAGTGAAATTGGGTTAGATAAATTTATTTTGTTTTTTCCCTCCTTTCTAAATGTTAACCATGCTACACTTCCTCCTCAAGTATAGCGGTACCTTTCTATCCTCATCCTCGGACGTAAGATACGGTGGGGAGGCGAATGCCGAAGGATCCTTAAAAACAAAGGAGGCGCTAGGAGCACTGACCGGGCTTGGACCGTTTCGAATGAATGAACCTGAACGTCCTCGCGCCTGGGGGTCTGGCCTGCGTTCAGTCTCTTTATTGCAATCTAACGCTTAGCTCTTCTCTTTCTCATCAGGTGCAACTTCATTAATGTTATATATCGCCTCAATGTTTCATGTATGGGGGCTGGATTGCTTGTTTAGTGGAAGCCACATGTGGCTATTCCCACGTTATTTCCACCTTGGGTGACGGAAGTTGGGAAAAAAATTAAAAGGTTTAATATCATTAAATACTTTTTTTTTTTCAACGAGCCACTATGTTCTCCTTTAATCCTTCTGGTTATTAGTGTTAGTTTTTTCCCATGTTATTGATCCCTTGTAGTTGTGTGTTGGTAATATATTGGGGTCAATACAACGAAGCCAGTTATTAGGAGTTATATTAAATTTTAAATATGTATTTAAAAAATACAAATAAGTATGCCCTGTGACTACTACACCCTTCTGATTCTGAAACGACACATTGAAGCATATGAATAGGGTTCTATCAACTCAGAAGACATATCGTCTATCACAAGAGGATACAGGATGTTCAAGACTTTTGTTGAGTTTTGATAATTTTGAAAAGACATTTGTTAGGTCTTAATTATGGTGAATGGAGTTCCTTTTGGTAATAAAGTCGACTTTGTAACCTTTTCCTGTCATTCTTCTGCGAGCTTAACTCTGGAATTTCCAATAGAAATATCACCCATTTCAATGAGGAAAATCTAACTCTAAAATAATAAAAGGAAGATGGGGTTAAAATAAAGGCCCGGGTGTGGTTAAAATAAAACTCACATAGTCATAAAACTATTTGAGTTTTTTTTCCTTTCTCACACACGGCCAATCATCAATCTTCCACTAACGCTAAAATATTTTATATCGCTGATTTTTCTCATCTGACACTTGTCTTGGAGGTGTAACTCGGTATATTATATCATTGGGAAGGGAACAGATAACGAAGAATTACATTACAGTGGTTAGAATTTTTAAGTAATGTGGAGTCCTAGTTTTTAAGATATTGATTTCCAACGATCCCAAATTATCATAATTGTCCTGATCTTTTATTACTACACTAACTCAATTCTTATAAAAATTTTCAATCTTATAACTCGATATAGAGGGGCTCAAGAGGTGCAAAAAATCTTGACAATCGAGAAAATGACTTGGCATGGATTAAATTTTGACTGAAATTACTCCCAATTTTTTGGTATTATCGTTATGGGACCGTTTGTAGCTTAAATGGTTGAGGTGCAGGTCTTGGAAACCTGAGAACTGCGGGCGGCGCAGGATCGAAAAAGGTCTGGGTTGGACTTTTTATCATTTCGTTGCAGTCCCACGAAATAAAAAACTTGACCTCCCACCATAGAATAGGTTGGAATAGAATAGGTCACCTCTAGATATCCCTCTCCCGCGAATGTTAGAAATGATCAGGAAGGGAGTCATACAAAAAAAAAAAAGTTATTGAAGAAGTTTGTGGGGGGATGCGGTCAGTAAAGAACAACATAAATAAACAAAACAATATTTATAAACTCGGTTTTAGGCCTACCTTCTACTCCATAATCCCTGATGAAGACCTGAAACTCAGGTCGAAACGTCGGCATAAAATAAATAAATATTGTTTTGTTTATTTATGTTGTCCTTTGCTGACCGCACCCCCCGACAAACTTCTCCAATCATTAATCTACGGTCAACTATCTTTATCTCATTAAAAAAAGGTATTATCGTTGCAGCCAAAAAACAACCCTATATACCGACCTTCATCTCATTTGTTTCTAAGGATTCTACTGAAGGGGCTAAACTATAGCGGAAAATAGTCTCAATTATCAATCAAACCAGGAGATGTTATTTTTGAATGCTAATTAAATGTTACAGTTAGTAACTTTATGAAAGGAACTCTCTTTACAGATTTATTTAAATATGTTTATTTATACAGAGATATGAATTAATTTGTATTTGAAAATGGAATTGAAAGACGTAGAAAAATATGATTTAATCAAATTGAACTCTTTGTTTAGTCTTTTTTTCCCATAAATTAAATTTTAGTTTAGAACTAATGGTAATTTTGAATATGTACATATAATAATGACAAAACATATGCTATTATGCTTTTAGTCTATATCAAAAGTTGAACATTTGTCGGTCACGACGTGTTTCACTTAATGTATTCTTAAAGTGTATTTTTTCATCTTTATCGTGTAGTATTATGATACTTTTTAACTCTATTCGTTATCGCATTATTTATATCCTCTACATCATGATTGATATAAGGAGTTGATTTCGCCAAGAAGTGGTGATTGTTGCAGATGGTTGCCGGTAGTTGATAGCGGTGCGGTCGGTGGAGGCTGTACCCCCAGCCGCTGCATTCCTCGCCGTGGGTATCTCACGGCTTTGTCATCCTACCAATAAGTGACTGTCTCCTTCACTAGTGTCATGTCCCACTTCTTGCCTCTTCTGTTACAATATTTAAAATTATTCAATATACCCTCTCCAATCTTTATATTTTTCGGAATTTATATTTGATTTTCTATGGGTCATAACAGTGGTATGTGATCTATCTTTTGAAGGTGTTGTTGATTTTCTATTCTAACCTTTCTCCAATACACCTTTTTAAAGGATTCTGATGGTAACTCAGAGTTTAAAAGGAATTCATATCGACCACTTTTTTGATCGGATGCAGCCTCAAATTGTAAATAGACAAAAACTGTTATTTAATTGCATAAGTTGTGTGCAAACGGTACTGAAAATTCGTAGAGTACGTCATCGTATTTGAAGCATTTTCTTAGGCTTCACCATCATTACAGCAACTGCAGTCTCCTTACCAGGCAGACAAACCCAAATTATGATGACACATTCTTTTTGAAAATTAGATTTTAGAACGATTTTGTTTTGTTTGATTTTCCATAAGGTTACGCACAAATCGTCAAAAACCGCATACATCATTATCGTTTTATTTGCGAAAGACGTCTTCAGGATGCCTCAGTTCAAAAATGTGTCTGATACGATTTCGTTTTAAAATCTGGTTTACTATTAGAATCCGTGAAAAAGAATACCGCATTACATTAGAAATTCCGGTGTTAGGTACGTTAGCTAAGGTTAAACAATTAACAAAACTCTCAAAAGATTTAACAAACAAAATTCAGATCAAAATTCCAAAAATTGTTGAGGTTATACTGAGTGAACAATATACTGCTTTTCTTTATTGCTCTAATAGATTGTTCTTTAATTCTGTAAATACTAGATTTAGTATTTGCCTAATAAACGAAAAACATATTTAAGTATCCCGGGATTGATTTGCTTTTGAAATAGTTGAATATTGACAAAATAGTCGTGCCTAAATCATATAAAATGGTAAATAACATTTTCCCTATTTATTCCAGTCAAATTGTCGCAGATGTTATGGTATGTTACAAAATTATGGTGGATTCTATTTTTCATGTTGTCTGGTTTGCTACAGTATCGAAGATGCAATTTTTTTGTTCGACAAAAAAGGGTAAAGTTCACATTTTCAGTTGATTATGGCTTGGTGATAACTAAATGTTTTGATTTCAAAGTATCCTTTGAATAACATGTCAACACGATGCCTTCTAGAATAACTCCTGATAATAAAGATGCATTAAATCTCTCTCGATGGCTTTTTGAACTTAATCCCATTCTCTATTATTTTCCTTATGTTGTTAATTGATTCCAGGAGTTGTGGGATATGATGGCATGAATTGCAGCAAATTAGGAAGAATATGAAGTATAAAATAATGGGCCAAAACGTTAGCGAAAGGACTAGGTAGCTAATATTTAGGTACATGCATATGTCAGCAGTTCCATCAAAAAGAACATCAGCGTTGTTTTGGACCCCTTATGATTCTCAAGTTATGTATAGCAATGCAGTCGGATGGTAATTTAAACTTTTTCTCAAGTTCCAACTGCCATCTGCTCTGTATTATTGTTCGTAGAAGCGTCTGCGTGAAGATGCAAAATCTTTAGTGTTCTTATCGTTCAGAGTCATTACATGAATTATGTTGGTCAAACTACGTCATGTCACAATCTAACTAGAGGAGATCATAACACAAATAAAAAGGCCACCCTTTCCGGCCGGACCCGCCCCACTAAGCTCCCCTAGTTCCCCTCCCCCGGGATCCATGGTCCTACATCACTTTTGAAATATTTGCTTAAAATGAGAAGAGAAAATAGTTAAATCGAGCAATATTTAAAAAGCGCCTGAAATTGAAAACGGCTTAATACTTTGATCGATGGTGGCGACTTGCTACATTATGTTGTTTGGCGACGGCAATTTGTTACAAATTTTAATTTTCGTAAAATTAAGGTAAGGTTAGGAAGTTTTTATGACCATCCCTGCACAGATTTCCGACGTGTTGACATTACATTTCTGATTTCTAGGCACATATTTTAAAAACTCTATAAGGGTTCCCTTTACGATCCGACGAACAAGTCCCCTCCTGGAGACCAGCTGATCGATTTGAATGCCGTAGGATTTATTTCCATTGAAGAGAAGACTGAGCGACCAGGAGCCCCGGAGGAATGAAGGAGGTAGAGAGAGACAGTGAAAGGAAGGGGGGAGTTATTGACTGTTCCGCTATTGCATTCCACTCAGTGCATTGCCTCGCTCGGGGATCTTCTCTCACTCTTATAGTACCTCTTTATCTCCTCTCTTATACTTTATTCCTTCTCATTTTACATTAATATATATCGTCTATGTTCTTTCTGCACCTTGTCCGAGAAGTTTACATCTACAAGAATTTTAAGTAATCTAAAAATTGTGGCATGTATCGTTCTTTGTAAAAATATCGTATCCAATTAGCTAAAGATTCCGGCTGGTTGAATCCAGTAGTTTGAGGTCTCAAAACATTTTAGAAAAATATTTATTTCTAAATTTCTGAGAAATCGTTAGCGAAATCACCAGGAATGCACCCCAAGGTTGTGTGGGTACTGTTATGAAGACTGGTGAATGAAGTGTTATTGCTGTCATTATGAGTCTATAATGATTTTTTGTTTTTACTTTCTAGTCTGAGAATAATATTTCGAGAAAGTTTTATAAAAATTCCAAAATTTCCTTAAAGTAGGGAATGTAAAAAATCTTATTTTTCGAATTCGTTAGTTTTATTAATATATCAGAAGAATTTTCGCAAAATAGCCTTATTAACACAAATCTAGGACTCAGAGAAATAAGAAGATATACCTTGAAAAATTATATTCGCACTGGGGAAGTTAAAAGTAAAACGTTTTGAATCAAAACTATCAACACTAATATAAATCATCGTTTCAGTAAGGTTTATAGACTGTTTTCAGTTGAACAGTTGGTTCAAAATGTCTAAGATTCAATAATATATGATTTCATAATTAACGCACCGAATGTGTCAACGTATGAAAAACAATGCAAACAATACCAATTCCCAAAACTCATTTTTTCTATTATTTGTGTAATTTCTTTTTTTTCGAATAATAGAAAATTGAATTTTTATTATCTGTTTAAGATATCTATCTCTTTATTTAAAAACTTTTGTGAAACTGAAGCAGCTCTAGGACCGAAGGAAAAAAAAATACAAAGTTGAAAAAAATAGGTTATTTTCAAGGTCTTAAAACAATTCTTATTGACTATTTCTTTTTGAATTAAAAAAAAAAAAAAAATATTCTCCAGAAGATGAACGGAAGCAATAGTATGTCTATCTCTGTTAGCTCCTCTGAAGAATGTGCATAAATAACAGAAGTTTCTACCCTCTCTCGCATAAATTAATACGAATATTGAATCTTTTTAACAAAATTCTTCTAAAATCTTTTCTACCAATAAAGAAAGAAAATTTAATAGAGGTGAAGCAAGCTCCCGATTTTTGTGCATCCTATTGCAACCTCTCCTGAGCGTTGGACTTTGTTCAATTGTTTGTGAAATCGAGACCCCTAATTATTTCAAGAGATTTTCCATTACCTAATAATAAAGTTAGTAACCATTAACTGCACGTCCGGTTCTCTCCTTTTTAATTTCTGTTCTAATCGTAGAGAAAAAGATAAAATAAGTTCTAAACAAAAAAATGGAATACACACTTTCTTAAAATAAAAGTAACTCATCTTGCGAGTTACATTTAATTACTGAAATCATGTATTATATTTTCCCCATTACTTGTTATAAAACTATTATGTATTTATAGAAATTGTAAAAAAACACATGTGAAAAAATTGAATAAATTAATCTTTGAATCTATTTTGTCGGATATCATGGAAACTATTTCTCCTACTCCTGCAACTACCCCACAACTTAGAATTTATTGACATTTGTTAGTCGTTGTTAGCAGTAGTATTAAAAAATATAATCCACAAAATATTGATTATTCGTTATTTAGATAATAATGGTGCTTTTTTGAAAAACAGTGTCTCGGTTACTGTCGAAGGTATAGAGCTCTATTGAGGCTCATATTTTGGGAAATTTACTTTACTTTATATGATGTTCTATTTAGTAATTTCGTGTTGTTGATAGTTTTAAAGCTATGGAATTCAATGAAAAATTAATTTTTCGTAACGTTTGGAAACTGCCGCCAATTTTTATCTGAGTCATCAGTTTTGACTAGTTTTTATTAAATAATAAAAGATTGGAATGAAATAACTTGTTTTCTCCCTCTTCCTCTCCTCCCGGGTTCTTGTGCTGTAGTAGAATAAGTGTTGAAAAATGGTTTATTTTAGCAAGACAACAATTGAATTTAACGGATTTCCCCAACAAGGTGAGATGGTAATAGTAAGGAAGGCTATGTAAAGGAGACAACTTGCCCCGAACGGTAGCCTCGCAGACAAAGACTGGAAGCTCGGTATGTCCTGCACCTCCTTTCCCGATGGGACAGTTACCGCTATCCTTCGCCGTACGGGCGAATCCTGTCGGCGCTGGCTGAGGAATGTCGGGAATGCCCGAGTACCTTTCTCAGCAAATTGCTTTCCTAAGCTCTGCACGGTGGGTTTGGTGTCATCTCCTGGAATCTTAAACGAAGCTCTTGACGTATTGTCAGCTAAAGGCTTGCGGTTAATGGCCTGCTACGATCGTGTTGAGGAGGAGGAAATGACTGACACGTGGTTGTTGCTTTGATCAAGGTATCTTGCTTTAAGCCTTACAGTATTCGCTCCTTGTTCATCACTACCACATACATAGATGACTACCAATTTGCCTTCTTTCTACGCGATATTTCCTATTATCTGAAATAGTGCATTTAGAAATGTATTTTCCATTTTTATTTTGTATAATTAAGGATTACTGGCATAAGCTTGAATATTTTCATAATAGTCAATAACAAATAACTTCCTCCTGGTACCATACCATTGCTAGTCCTTCCCAGTGATCCTATGTAAGTCCCATATTATTCTATTGAATATACTTATTCATAAATTGCTATCAAAAATAAAATAAAAAAATAATGTATCCCTCTTTGCCGATGATGCGACATTTTTCTTCTCATATTAAGGAATTAGCACAATCACTAATAGACTCCAAGAAACTTAAAAATACGTCGAAGTACCTTAAAACATGGGGGTTACATCTAAACATTAAAAAAAACAGGAGCAATTATTTTCATAAAACGACGAAATTATTTATCAAAATAATTTGTGACTATAACATAAGAAAAAAAAGAAAGTGACTTTAATATAGTCTATTTTATCAAGTGCTTAATAGTTTGATTACACTATATTATTAGAACAATGGGTTTGGTTGTTTTCTGGAATATTCTTTTAAGTGAAGGGCTGTATTACAATTTACACAACTGACTATTATATAATCACAGTTAATTTAAATTATTCCATCAGCTCTTCGTCTTATTGCTTCAATATTTCCATCAATCGATATTGGCGGCTGGCGTTATACCATTACCATTCTTCTTATTAATTGTTCGATTTCGTATTATTTATCAGAGCAATCAGTTATTTGGGATCATACGTTATGTAATTGCTCTAAAAGCGTTTGTTTTCTATAAGGTCTTGTTTATTAAGTTAATTAGAGCTTAAATTGTAATAGATGTAAACTGTAAAACATTTTATAACAAATTTCGTACTTTATCACAATGAATATCTTTGTACATATGTTAATGTATGAATTTACATTGTAAAAACTTACAGAGCACAAAATAATATTCTCTTATTTTCCTTTTTTTTAATGTGTACTGTCTTTTTTATATTTCTCTTTCATCTACTTTTTATTTGTTATTATTTTCCTTTTCATTATATGTCTAATACTTTTTATTTTATATTTTATTTATATTCTTTGTTCATTTTAACACAAATTTTCACACATTTATAACCATACTATAGTTTATTTTTATTTCATGTTATCTTTTTTAGCCCGATGAATCCCTGCAACGTGGGGTGAAACGTTGGTCCAGAATAAATAGTTTTTTTCTGTTTGAGTTATTTTTACCGCACCCGGAATTTTCATGTTTATTTATTGAAACAATCGAGAAGTATTCGATCTTAAGTCAGTAAATCCGCTATTGAAAAATGATTATTAAAAAAATTATACCGAATATTTCCGGAGATTATTAATTTTTGCTGGTTTGCTGAGATCTCCTAGGGAAGGAATATTCTTCAACGAATTGGTTGCTATGTTATAGGATAGTCATCATATATTTCGAAAATATTGACAAAATTTAAGAAGTTTCAGTTGAGGAATTTGGATTTTTAAGAAACAAAAGATTGGTAATATCTAACTATACTTTTGGTTAGGGATTTTAAATTATGAAATGTTGTTTCCTAAATATCATTCATTTTAAGATAGAAAGCCGTGGGTAGAGAGAGGTAAGATAAGACGCAATCGATACTACGAAATATGATAACGTGAGGAAGTGTCGTTCAGGAAATTCTTATCGAGTTATATATCTTCATTTATATTTACTTACACTTCAAGAAATGTAAAATAGAACTCTAAATTATGATGTATGCATTGAAGAAGCAATTGAGGAGTTTTAAGTAACCTATTTGACAGGGGAAAATTTAAATTTTGTAAGGAACTGTATTTTTACAGTTTTTCGACTCATATTATAAATTATATCAATTCAATAGAACTTTTTTTGTTCCAAATTTTACCATAAAGTAGCAACCCATGAATTTTCAAGATAAGTGTTAATGAAAAATATATATATATGTATATATGCTGTGTATTAATATTCAATTTTGTTTCAGTGTTATTTTAAACTTTGTTATCAGGTGTACGTTAGTACTTTATAGTTACGGTTACATTTTTTAGGCTTGAGTCTTTTATTTAAGGAGGGGAGGGAGGTATTTTATTATTTTTAACAGATATTAAAGGCTGGTTGGTTCTGATTTTTATAAATCGGAAGATGACTGAATTCGTTGAAAATAAGAATATACTAAGAAAAATTTTATAATTTGTATCGTAATAAATTAAATGATTGTATATAGGTTGTTTATCCGATCTAATGCGTTTTATACAGGTAGGTCTCCGAAAACCGCAAAGAATGTTTTACGGTTATTGATAATTTGCGTACAAAAGGGGCAGAAAATTGAAAAAAAATTAAAGAACAAAGTAGTTTTATAGATCGATTTCTCGTAAAAATACGTCATCATAATTTGAGTATTTTTGATCCTTGATTTCCTTGAAAATATCTCTTTCCGTTGGAAATTCCCGAGTTGCGTGCGCTGGAGAAATATTGGAAGAGATTACAAAATCGACTTTACAACCAAAAAGGATCTCTGTATACCATAATTTAGACCTACAAAGTTTCATTTAGAAATTCTTAAAATTAAAAACAAAAAAGAGGGTTATGATTCGAGTTTTGAGAGCGCTTTTGTTGATACGTTGTAGTATTTGGTGCCTCTTAAGCCAAAACAAAAAATAATACAAAATTTTACTTTTTACCTTATAAAAAAATAGAATTAAACCAAGACATTCTATCAAATCATTCTATAGACGTTACGCCTACAAAGATGCCGATATTGTTGGACACCTGTATATTGTATATGTATAAGTTAAGAGATAATGCTTTTTTATTTTATTTTATTGAATTGTATAATGCCCTTTAACATTACACATATTTACCAGTGAAGGATTACTGGCAAAATACCTTCTTGTTAGAAATTCACAATTGTTGTATAAATAAAAATCAAAAATCTCCCTAATAATATAAATTAATTCTGAATAATAAAATCTCATAGTTATAATCTAAAAAATCCCCTTTCATTCCCAAATCCTTACCCACCCAAAGCTATTCGTACTTAATTTCTCATCCTTAACAATTCCTGATAATACTCCGAAGACTCTGAAAAGAAGATGGTCACGGGATCTTCTAATTTAAAGTAACAACAAATCGAGTGGTTCCTTTTCAAGATTATCATGGGTTCTGAAACATTTAACACGTTTACTTATTGTATTTTTTTTTAAAAACAATTGCAAATTTCGAGAAATAAATAAAAATACTTTTTTGTCATATCTTCATAAGTACCTAATTCTCGTGAGACTTTTGCGGAATGGTCTTATTTTTAGTGGTTTATACAGTATGACCTCTAGTGTTCTTAAAATAATCGGTTTAGTCACGTGGTTCATACTGTTCATTATATGATTATACCCTCTAACAAATTACACTTGTTCCGATATTCCTCATGGGTGTTGTGTCTATTTTTTCTGCTGATCCAGGGGTTTTGGACTTATTGGATTTAATCCCTGTGCCGACCTGCCCCGGGCTGAGACAGAGCGGTAGAGCGGTCCGCTATGACAAAGAGACAATGGAGGGTTAATCAATGGGGCTGATGGTGGATGTTGGATGGTGGGGCCTGCGGCTGACTGAGGGTCCTCTTAACCCAGCTCTCCCACTTCAGTCTCTTCTATTTTACATGTTTTTCCGCGCGTCTGACAATGGCATCTGTATTGCCCTCGTTTGATCTGCTTCCCAGAAATTAAAAAAAAAATAATAATTTGAAAAAAAAAAGATTTTTTAAAAAATTCTATATTTTTTCTAATAAAGACATTTTGTGTCCAGCAAATAATTTAGTGTAAGATTGTAAAATTAAAAATTCATTTGTTAATATTTATCAATTAAACTTATTGAATATACAATATAGTGGATTATACAATATGATTAAAGGGCTAGTTTAAGAAAAGAAACAGCTCCATTTTTGGCCGTTTTTACTGTATCTCAATGACTATTGGATCTAGCTTTGCTTTGTTTTTATTTTTTATTTCATAAGCAATGGCTTTATATATTAGATTTATTTTTAACAGAACTGTGGTATAACCACATTATACCACTGGTATAATGGAGAGTGGTTTTAATTTAATTATTTATCATAAATCAAAATGTTTTCCAGAATCATTATATCTTGGTAAAATAAAAATAAATTAAATTAGCGGATGATAAAATCTTTCCGAGAATGATCTTGTTATAACCTGTGACATAATTCCCAATAAAAAAAAAAAATCAACCGAAAAATCTTAGAGCTGCGGACGATGGGCAGACAAATCTATTTTTTCATTGATTTTTTGGATTTCATGTTTCTTAAAACATAAATTTTCTAATTTTAAGGGAGGTTGAAAAAAAAATTTTTTTTTTCATTAGCTAAGATTTTTTTTTTGGTAAGAGAGCCCACCAATTTTACCGATATTCTTTGCATATCTACTGCACTCTCGGGCAGCACTAAAAGGGATTATGTTTTCCTTAAAATTTGTAGATAATTTTTGTTAGGACAACTTGGTCGAAATTTTGGCAAATTTAAATTTATTGAATTAAATAACTGAATAGATTGGAATCATAACTAAATTTAATAGTAAATGATACTGCTTATAAGCAACTCCAGCCAGTGTTATAGAAGCAGTTCAACCTCAATTGGTAATTTAGGTCTTCTGTTCAGTAATGAGTGTAATAAAAGGATACAGTTGATGTAAAAAGTGTATTTGATTAGAATTGAAGTAAATATATGAAACATAATATTTTTTCTCTTTATATTGGTTTAAATAAATAGAAAAAAAAATGATTGCTATAGATTTTAAAGAAAGATATTCCCTTGATAATTTATTGTATTATTTTTTTTAACGGTATTTGACTTCTCCTTTTGTATTAGATAGGTATTATGAGATATAAACCACAATAACAATATATTTTAAATAAAAAATGAGACGAAGAATTATTAAAACTAAGTTGTTTTGTTTCTCAATCTTTGCAGGTCTTTAACAAATTAACTTAATGTTTATTTTTAAAGTTTATTGTATTTGTCATAATAATGGTAACAAAAGCGTAAATAGCAGTTGGCAAAGTAGCAAATGCCACGGGCCTCCGCTTAAGAAGGCCCTTGCATTTTTTATGTTTACATGCTAATATTTTTTTCCATTACCGACCTCCAAAGTCATACTTACGCCACTGAATTGTACTACTTGTTAGATAATGATTTAAACTATCGATATCAGATCGTGAATCGATTCTTAAGATATTTTAATATTGAAATTGAATATCAAAATTGATGGCACACATGATCCCTTGCCAAGAATAGGATTAATGTCGGTATCATTACTGGATTTAAACTTTTATATAAGCTTACTTAATCATTTCTCATTTTCCTTCTATCTTGCCTCTCACCAATTGAATTAAAGATATATTGTAATAGTCATAAGAACCTTATATTATAGTACTAGAGCCCAAGAGGAGAAAAAAGGCAGTTATCTCACCCCAATTTTTGATTACTTTAATGAAAACTATCTATAATTACTAGTCAAAATTGATGAGTCTGCCAAGTATAGGTATGGGAAATAAAAAATGGCGGCTGTTTCAAAGCGATAAAAGAAAACAATTTTTTCATTGGGAGCTCTATATCAAAAAAAGTAGGAAAAACACAAAAAAACTTAAGTTTGCTAAAATATGAGCCCTAATATAGTTATTAACGTTAAATAGTTTTTGAGATATAGCTTTTTAAAAAGCAACATTTCACAAAAATGTTGTATGGGACGTACTGAAAGATCAGTAGTTAGTAAATTTATTTTGAAAAATTTATATCTCAAAAACCATTTGACGTACAGATGTCTATTAGCACTCAAATTAAAGCTAGTTTAATGAGCTGTAAAGTAGTTTATGATGTTTATCTTCGTAGGAGTAGTAATTTTCATGAAATTTTCTAAAATAAATTGATTTATAGTTGTTCGGACAAATTTTCATTTGCCA